>NW_024423786.1:15985833-15988752 GCF_017311325.1 Ursus maritimus
TGTGTGTGTGTGTGTGTGTGTGTGTGTGTGTGTGTGTTTGTGTATGTGTCCTTGTACATGGGAAGGGTTAAGTTACATTAATTCACTGAGTGAATGGGTGATTTGTTGGTACTTAGGAGAGATTTAAATTTATTTCAGGGTGTTACGGAAAAAGCAATCCAGAAGCAATAATAATTTTGAGAGTTACTCTTCTCTTTGTTATCTTGATAGAATTTAGCATAATCTCCTTGAAGGTGATACACTAGACCTTTTAAATAAGGGGAGTGAACAGAAATAAGTAGGCTTAACCTGGACTACCTGCCTTCAAGTGACTGAACAGTTGAGAATGAGAATATATGTGAAGGAAGAATTCTTTTTGCACTAAAGTGACTCCAGGCAAGGATGGTATCACCCACCCACCTCTTCATATCTTTTTTTTACCCATGTGTCTGGTATGACATCAATGGGACAATCGATCTTTAGGTCCCAGAGGAGGTGCATAACTTTCAGAAAAAGTCAACAACTTCAGATTCTGCATCGGGGTTTCTAGTGGCTTAAATCTGCCTTCCCAAATGTAAAATGGTACCCGGGTACAAGACATTTTTGGCTTACTGGTTACAAACAGATTTAAAAGGATATGAGTCTGAAAGTGTATTGATCATGTTGCAAGATGTTATTCAGAGGTTTTAGAGTCAAAGAAATACAAGCACAGCTGCATATTTCACAAGTTTCAGGCCCAATCTGGTTGTCAATTCCCAGAACATACTAGTTTTTCAGGGGATGTACACATATAAATAAACTAAATGCATATAGAAAAGCACATACATCTTTTCTTTCCAAAATGCTTTCCTTCACTCTACCTGACATAAACTCCCTGATGTCCCAGCCACCGTAGTATTTTTGGCACAATATTGTTCCTGATTTCTCTATTGCCTCCTGGGGACCTGCCTTTCAAACATCTAATGTGAATTTTCTCATGAATGCCAATGATGTACAGCTACATTTTTCCTTCAAACTTTTCATCCCCCAGGCACTCCAAGTACTCTGTGACTACTTCCAAGATATCCATAAGTAGATGAATAGCAATTACTTGTAATAGAGGGTAGAAAAGGCAAGGGCATTTTTATTGGTTCTGGGAAGATTTAACTACATTGATACGGCATTTACTGAAAATCCCCATCACCCCCGGAGTATGATGAATGGCCACCTCCATCTCAGCTCTGCCCCAGGAGATTCCTGGGTGCAAAGTGCCCTGAGGTCTTCCCTGACACACAAGAGAAGTTTGTCTCCATTCATTCTCACATGTTAACTTCACTTGAGTTTAGTGAGCAGTGAACACTTTATTTACTCCCAATTCAAATCAAAATAAAGGTTTAATTTGCTTCCCTGTCTTCTGGGGCTAATTTCCCTTCATTGAACACTCATACTTCCATTAACTCAAGGAGAACAACCCCCTAAGCAGTCTTTGATTAGACTCTGAAGGACTAACTATTCATGAGGAAGCTTGCACATAGCTCCCACCAGCATTAACAAGAACCTCCCTTTGTGTACCACATATCCCAGGGCAGAACATGCTATGAGACATGACCATCAGGCTTTATGTGACTAGTGGCTCATAATTCACACTCTACCTAGTTTTGAGCTCTCGTGCTGAATTTCTAGGATACATATCATAGTCCTCCGTCTCCCCTGCAGACTTACCATTCACAGGTAGAATACCAAGACATCAACTTCTGCTAAGTGTCAAGAACTTTTATCACAGAGAAGATATCAGAGCAGGATTTAGCAGAACTTAGTTTTATGGAACATCTCCAGGGTCTGCCTCTTATCTTAATGAGTTAACCTCCCAGTTGAAAAAATAGTTCTCAGTTCCTTTGCTGTTCTTTATATTCTATGACTTCAACTTTATTATTTATATTGAAAGAATCTCTGGAGACAAAGGAAAATAATAAGTTCTATCTTAATTAAGAAAGGACTTACTCTCTCCAAATCTTAACTGAGTTCCATTTGTAACACTTGTAATAAACCAACTTAGAGAAAGATGACATGATTTGTATGTTGACACAAAGAGGCAGAGGCTTACCTGTGTACGAGTGTATCTTTTCATAGAGGTGGATTAATTTCTTTATCAAACATTATTTTCTTATTTTGGGTTCCCCTCAAAGTAGATTATGAATTAAAGACTTGAATTCAAGAAGATTTTTTGGGAGGTGATCCCAAGAAATAGCAAAAGAGAGATTACTCAGAAAGAAAATGAAGATGAAGGTTTGTTAACAGACCTATTATTACTGTGGCCAACTGAATCTCAGTCTCTCTGGGGAACGCTGGGTACAGAAAAATGTATAGTTATCCCAACTGAAGGACACGGAGAGTATGGGTATTTCTTTATCATTTCCCCATCCATTGTTGATTGAGGGTTACTTCTGGGAGCATTAACTCTCAGGCAGTTCTAGTTTGTCCCACATGGAAGCAAGCATGTTTACCATGTGAAAAAACAGCCAGAGATGGGTATCCGCAGTATTAGCTAGTCATCAGGGTTGTAGTGGTCAGTCTTGGGGGTGAGTAGTGGTGTGGGATATTCACTCAGCAAATGGACAGCATCAGCTACAATTATTAAACTTCTGCCATCTATTACATATACGGCTAGACATTAGCCTTAAAGTACAGTCAGTGCCTTTTATAAAGACTGGACTTCAGGAAGGATTTTTACTACTAGAATACCAAGATTATGGCTATTAATCAATCTTCTTATTTTGTATTGATTTTTTCAGTAAGTACAGAGAAGACAGGGCTTTTAATAGATTACTTACACTAAAAATTAAGATTTGGCCTTTCAAACCAATTTTTAAATGGCACATTAAGGAAACATATCTCTGTCTACCTAGACATGCATGTGTGTGTATATATATATATATATATATATATATATATATATATTCA
>NW_024423786.1:15988762-16004020 GCF_017311325.1 Ursus maritimus
TATATATATATATATATATATATATATATATATATATTCAAAAGGATTTAGTATTTAATAAGGGTAATGATGAAAATTGAAAAAGAAGACAAAAGTTATCTTATACAAATAAACATGGCCTGATGTAAATAGTTTCCAAAAGCATGACCTGGGACTTGAAATCAATACTGATAAATACACAGAAACTCATATCTAAAACCAAGTCATGTACATTTAACACTCAAATTATAGTATATATGCTTCCAGCAGTTATCACATAGAAAGTGTTGTATGTACCAACGCTGGTGTTACAAACTTGTCAGAGTTAAGCAAAACATATTTATATAGCATTTTGAATATTAGAGTACATTTCACATTCTTATTTTTACTTAAACTTTATAAAAACATGTGAGAAAAGTATTACTCATATTTTAGGGAAAAAAATGGGGAGTGAAAGTGAACAGTTGGGTGATTTTGCTTTAGGACACAAAACTAGGAAAGGCTGAAGCCAAAAATCAGTCCAAATTTTCTTCCAACTTGTGTCTACATGCCCAAAGACAATGCATTCCTGGCTACTTTTTCACTCAGAACTTTTGGCCAGACCAACAGGACCAAATTACCTGAGCTGCCTGTGAATGGAGGGTTTCCTGGGATGCAATATTTTGAATTCTTTTATCAGGACCATCCCAGGCAAACAGGAAAAACTGAGCCCTCTGACATGTAACATATGCACAAAATTTTAAGCAAACGCTGCAGTCTGTGGTACTCATACTGCTCTGTACATGTTCTCCAGAGCCACAGTTCTAGAAGAGCACTCCGCTGCTCTTTTATGATTGGTAATGTTCTATAACTGTCTTTTTTAAATGAATCCATTTTTTCCTAAATGGTTCCCAAGAATGGCATTAGCTATATTAGTATTCTAATATCCTTCCTGGAATATATTTTACTCATTTTCCACCTATATCTATTTACGTAAATACTAAAAAGGAAACCATATAAATAAAAGAAGGCATATACTTAGTTGTTCCAATATTGAAATGAAGATTAGATGAGATAAGAAATGAAAAACTACCTATCCAAAATAGCTTTGTAAAACTTAATAGTACACAGAAAGCTTGAGTTATTAGAAGTCCAATATCTTTCAATTTATAATTTGAATATATTTGGGTTGCTAAAGGGAAAATCAGAAGTTCTCATGTTGTCACTGGATCAAAAACTTGAGAAACAAACAGCTACCACAATGTTGCTGTGTAGCAGTACATACATCTGTAGGAGGTTGTTGACATTCAAAAGAAAAAAAGTTAGGTTAGCAGCTGGTGACTTTATCTCCCCAAAATCAGAACAGCTAAATTCCTCACTTCTAAACTAGTGATTCCATCCCTTGAGGCTTCTATAGGACAACTGTTTATCTATATACCTGAGTTCTGCTGTACGTACTGTCTCCAATTTTCTGTGTGACTTTAGGAATGTACTTTGCTTGTTTGGATGCTAGTTTTTTAACTGACAAATTGTGGAGCAGGGAGGAAGTCAAACTAGACTGAATTAAAGTAGTTGACCTGATGACAAGGAAGATGATAGTTGGTCCTAGATTAATGGGGGATCACAAGGTGGGGTGGGGCATGACATATGTCATCTTTTTTTACCTCAAGGCATCATCATGTGGGCATGAATGCAACAAAGTAAGCATTATAAAACAAAATATCAAAATACATTTATGGTGCATAAGTAATGTTGAAAGCTGTGGTATGAAAAAATATTCTGACATGAGAGATAGCAGTTTCAAAATGATGAGGTAATTGACTCGGGTAGGATAGGACTGTGTCTCTATAATTCAATCAATAATAAATTAATTAAACCATTTCAAGGTAAAATCTAAGAGTAGCTAAAGGGAAGACAATTACATAAATCTGGCTGGTACATAATTTAGAATATTTCTTGAAGACAATGATTCCCTGTTATAAATTTTTGAATCTCTAGGTCCTGCAGTGGGTACTCCCTCAATTAAACAACAACAACAACAACAAAAACCTCTGGTACTTTTCTCAATTTTTTTTTTCTTGAACAATCTATGTTTTACGTATATATACACTCACATAAAATTGAATGGCCATATAAATATTAAAGTTTCACATACTAAGAATATGAGTTCAACAATTGCTTTAGCTTAATGGAAGGCCCTAAAAAATTCTGGGAAAACAGAAATGATCCTCTCATTATATGTTAGGTTGTCTTATTCAATAGTAGGCAGGAATTCAATAAAAAAATACATTTAATGCTGAGAATACTTGATATCAAAGTAACAGATTAAAAAGTGAAAAATTCAATCATTATATTGTTTTTATAAACAAGATATGAAACTAATTTATTGACTTGACAAACTTCCTCTGGTTGTATCAGCTGAAATCTAATAATTGGCCTTAATCGAATCTCATGATTACAGAGGAATAAAGTACAGTCAGAGAGGTCTATGTGCTTACATATATTTCTGACAGTATATATCAATACAGACAAATTTGACTTGAAACATTTAGAACTCAAAGAATTTATGTAACTGAAAATGGATTTGGTTTATGATACACAAAGTATCAATCTTATGGAGTTTTCCTTCTTTTATCCATTATATAATATTATTATTGGTATATAATAAGAAAAATTTCTATAAAGTTCTAATTAATTAATAATTTATTATAAGTGACAAATTTTCTTTTTTTGTGATTGTTGTGTAATTATTATCAAACTGTGCTAGGGTATGTCTTTAAGCAACCACATTTCCATATCTCTTAGTAAAGGAAAAGAGGCATTTTTTTTTTAAGATTTTGTTTATTTATTTGACAGACAGAGAGACACCCAGCGAGAGAGGGAACACAAGCGGGGGAGTGGGAGAGGAAGAAGCAGGCTCCCAGCGGAGGAGCCTGATGTGGGGCTCGATCCCAGAACACCGGGATCACACCCTGAGCCGAAGGCAGACGCTTAACGACTGCGCCACCCAGGCGCCCCAAAAAGAGGCATTTTTAACTTTGTTATTATATGTGCAAATAAACAAATACTTTTACAAAAGTATATATGAAGTATATACAATACATATAAAATATATGAAATGTATATAATCATAATTCATGCATTATATATTATATCATATTATAATAGTTATATATTGATTGTATATTTCTATATTATTTTATATAGCCTATATTATTATATGTATCTATATCTATATCTGATACATATAATATATAGCATTTAGAATGGTTAAGCCACCAGTGATGTATTGATGACCTATCAGATTATTAGGAGACAAGAGATTCAGAACCAGCGAGAAAAGTACTTTCCTCCAAATGGCTTTCCTTCTATCCTTCCTTTGGTTATGTCGGAAGTTCCTACTTGGTGTTAGCAGGAGGTGGAGGCATGCAGAAGATACACAGGAAGAGGCTCTAAATGTAAAGATTATGCAATCTTTGTGAAAGCCTTTCTCATTTCTTCTGGCTTTACCTAGGGCATTGATTTCAGTCCCTAAAATGTGATATCTGCAACCAAAAAAATCTAATTCAACAAATATTGGTTGATGACCTACTAAGTGTTCTTCATGTCAGTGATAAAAAAAAAAAAAACACTGAACAAGGCAAACACAGCCCTGCCCTCCTGGAGCTTTTATTTTAAAGATGGTGTTGCCAGAGACAAAAAGTAAGTAGGCAGAATCACAATAAATAAAGATCACGATAAGTATGAAGAAGGAAACAAATGGAATAAGAAGATAGTGACCTGGGGTATAATGAAATGGGGAGTCACTGCCTCTACTTCAGATAAGCTGATTAGAGAGGATCAAATCTCTGAAAACCCTTCCAGCTAAATGTAGTTTTGCCTTACTGCATGCTAAAACAAAAGTGAGGAATGAGTCTGAGAATCTGATTTACCTTAACCAGAATAATAAGATTTATTTTAATAAGCAACTATAATCAGTATATACTCATATACATGTATATGCTTTTTTTAAAATATCAAGTACTGATTAACTTTCTCTCCAATTCTTTACGTTGTGGCTGAGGAAATGAAGGCTCAGAAAGTTTGCAAGCAAAATAAGTTAATGAAATCCAAAACTTCTCCAAACAATTCTCAATTTAAGTATTTGGAGAAACATACGAGGAAGACAAAAATACTCTGAGGAACATAATATGCATTTAGAAGATGTTAGGTCTTACCAAACTCCTGTAATTCTAGAGGTTTTGGTATGTAGCTAATGGTAAAAGAAAAAATTAGAATTTTGAAAAATGCGAAGAAACATAAAGCAAACAAACTGAAAACTACAACCCCCAAAGGCAGAACACATCTAGCACACCATAATAATGTGGTGTTAGTTTTTGTCTTAAATCTTTTCTCCTAAGATGATACTATCTCAGTGTATTGAGGCTTGTCAAATAACCATTAGGATATATTATCAGTACTTTGATTAGATTAAGTGAAAAACTAGCCTTTGATTTCCAGAAGTTCACATCACAGCCAAGTTCTACTTGAAACTTAAAGCAACACTGAAACTGGAGGCATCTTGCTGACAGTATGACTTATTTTTTAATATTTGTAAAGGGCAATAAGTGAGAATGAGTTCTTATATCATTTTACAAGCTAGATGGCTGGTTAGTAGTCATTTTTATTCTGACCTGGTTTGAACTTGCACAATACTCACATTGCCCCTGGCATTTGACTGTGTGCAGATTACATTTTGTTTCTCTCTCCAGAAATTGGACACTGCCTGGGAAACCAGAAATTCCTAGAAAGCTATACTCCAAGCCTATTGATTTAAAAGGCTGACATGAGCTACTTTATTTTGTCCCAAATTTCACTTTCAAATCTTGCTTGTATATGTGATAATTTATTCAAGAACTAACTCTAAGACTCTGGATGTGTGCCTCAATCTTTGAACAGATACTGGATTAACCATTTGACAATTTAAAAAAATCAGATAAATTAATAACTAATTATGGATTAGGCAGAGTAGCAAAAATTTAGATAACTAAAATTAAAATAATTGGTTCTTTCTGTTCCACAGGCATGTCTGAGATATGTATACACATAAAACACTAACTTACATTTCTTAATTCCCACCCTTCCTGAATGTTACAGATAAAGGAAAATGAATTTGGGCTCATTCATTTATTCTTGCAACTTAAAAAAACAAAACAAAACACAACTACATAAATGGCAAAGATGTGTGTCATGATGACATAGCAATTAGGATTGATGAAAAGATAGAGCAAACAGGATTGGATATGATTCTCTAATACTTTACTGAAATTAACATGTGATTTTAACAAACTCTGACAACTGCAATGTTACAAGCAGTGCTAGCATTTGGGCAAAATGCTGCAAGAGTACCTTTCTTAATCTAAGGGGAATCAGAAAACTGTCCTGGAGGAAGTAACCGAGAGCTGAAGAATGAGTAGGAGTGAAACCTAGTGATGGTGTTGGGGAGTGAGAGAGGGAAAGTGATGTTCTGATCAGAGGGAAATATATGTGTGGAAGACGAAAGCAAAAGATAACTTGGCTGACAGAAAAAAATGAGGTTTGCTATGGCTAGAGCATGAAAGAAGAAAGTAGGAGGAAGGTGAGGTGTTTTGAGGAGGCTGAAGAGAGTGAGATCAGGTAATAGGTTAGAAAAGAGAATGGTTGTCTACACTAGAGGAACATTAGCAGGGTTGGCATAATTAAGATTTTCTCACCCTGGACAATAATGACACCTTGCTATGGCTAATCCCTTGTTGTATGGAGGAAAGAGAGCTGTCCTCTCCACTGCAGACTGTTTAGCAACACTCTAGCCTCTATACTCAAATGCCAGTAGCACATCCTTCCACTTACGATAATCAATATCTCGACATTGCCAAATGTCTATCCAGGGGACAAAATCACCATTGGTCCAACAGCACATTAAAAGGATTACACAACATGACCAACTGGGATTTATTCTAGGAATGCAAGGATGGTTCAACATAAGAAAATCAATCAATGAAATATGCATTAAAAGACTAAAGAGAATAAAAATATGATTATGTTAATTGATGCATATAAAATGATTTGACAAAATCTAACACCCTGTCATGATAAATACATTCAAAAAACTAGGAAAAGAAAAGAACTTACTCAAAATGATAAAAAAGAATTTAAGAAAAACCTACAGCTAATATTATACTTAATGGTGAAAGACTGAAAGCTTTCTAATAGGATCAGAAACAAGACATGTATGCTCTCCTTCACAATTGCTATTCAAATTATACTGGAAGATTCTTTAGTTAAGAAAACAAAAGATACAAATTGAGAAGGGGAAAAATAAAACCATCCCTCTTTGCAAATGGCACAATCTTATATTAACAAACAAAACAGATAAACACAGCGGCATGGGGAAAAAAGAGAGAGAGGCAAACCATAAGAGTCCCAACTACAGAAAACAAACTTGAGGGTTGATGGAGGGGAGGTGGGCAGAAATAGGCTAAATGGTTAAGAAGGAGGACACTTGTGATGAGCACTGGATGTTATATGTAAGTGATGAATCACTAAATTCTATTTTTGAAACCAGCATTACATTATATGTTAACTAACTGGAATTTAAATAAAAACACGAAACAAACAAAAAATTAATAATTAAATAAAAAGGAAAAAAATCCCAAAGAATCCTCAAAAAAGCTACTAAAGTTAATAAATGAATTCAGCAAAGTTTGAGGGTACAAGTTCAACACACAAAAATCAGTTGTGCCCTATGCACCAGCAATAAACAATCTAAAAATCAAATTAAGAAAACTATTCCATTTACAATAGCATTCAAAAGAAGAAATACTTATGAATAAATATACAAAGAGGCATAAGACTTGTACACCAAGAACTACAAAAGATTGCTGAAAGAAATTAAAGAAAGCCTAAATAAATGAAAAAAAAAAACCATATTCATGGATTGGAAAACTTAATATTGTTAATTTCTCAATGTCAACTACTAATGTGATCTACAGATTCAAAGCAATACTTATCAAAATTCTAATGATGTTTTTTACACCAGTGGGAATTCTCATATATTGCTGGTAGAAATGTAAAATGGCACAACTACTTTAGAAAATGTTTCTTTTTTTTTATTTTTAAAGATTTTATTTATTTAGTTGACAGAGATAGAGACAGCCAGTGAGAGAGGGAACACAAGCAGGGGGAGTGGGAGAGGAAGAAGCAGGCTCCCAGCGGAGGAGCCCGATGTGGGGCTCGATCCCATAACGCCGGGACCACACCCTGAGCCGAAGGCAGATGCTTAACCGCTGTGCCACCCAGGCGCCCCTAGAAAATGTTTCGTAAGTCGAACGTGCATATACAATCCTTCAATTACAGTCTTAGGTGTTATCCAAGGCAAATGAAAACATATATCCAACCAAATAATTGCTCAAAAATGTTAATGGCAACTTTATTCATAATTGCTCTAAACTGGAAGTAACCCAGATATCATCAGTAGGTGAAAGGATAAACAAATAATGGCATATTCAAATAATGGAATACTATTAAGCTATAAAAAGGAACAAAGATAGCAACACATGTGATTACCTGGATGAATCTCAAAAACATGATGCAGAGCTTTTTCCATGCTACCCAGAGAGGGCCCCATATGGCATTGTTGGGGGTTCTCATTGTCACTTAAAGGGAAACTTACACAGTGTCTGGAGCCCTTGATGTCCTGCAAGTGAAGGAGGATGTCCTCAAATTCCTAGCAGCAGGAATCCACTTACGTGGCACCAACCCTGACTTCCAAATGGAACAGGACATCTACAAAAGGAAAAGTGATGGCATCTACATCATAAAACCTAAGAGAACCTGAGAGATGCTTCCACTGCCTTTGTTGCCATTGCAAACCTGGCTGGTGTCAGTCATACCATCCAGGAATAGTGGCCAGTGAGCTGTGCTGAAGTGTGCTGCTGCCGCCGAAGCCACTCCTATTACTGGTTCACTCCTAGAATCTTTACTAACCAGATCCAGGCAGCCTTCCGGGAGCCGAGACTTCTGGTGGTTACTGATCCTAGGATGGACCACCAGCCTCTCACAGAGGCGTCTTATCTTAACTGCCTACAATTTCTCTGTGTAACACAGACTCTCCTCTGCACTATGTGGACACTGCCATCCCTTACAATAACAAAGGAGATCACTCAGTGGGTCTGACGTGGTGAATGCTGACCCAGGAAGTTCTACACATGCATTGCACCACTTCCTGTAAACACCCATGGAAAGTCATCCTGATCTCGACTTCTACGCAGAACCTGAAAAGACTGAGAGGCAAGAACAGGTTGCTGCTGAAAGACTGTGACCAAGGAGGAATTTCAGGGCAAATGGACTGCTCCAGGCTACTCAACCTGAAGCCGCAGACTGATCTGAAGGTGTTCAGGTGCCCTCTGTGCCATTAAGCAGTTCCCTACTGAAGACTGGAGTGCTTAGCCTACCACTGAAGACTGATTTGCAGCTCCCACTGTTTAGGCCACTGAATGGGTGGGAGCAAACACTGAGTGGTCTTCAGGGGCTCTTCCACGAAGGCAAACCAAATGGAAATAAGGTTGATGGAATATAAAGTTTCTAAAAATTGAAAGAAAATGCTGGGCTAAATTTCAAACATAAAAGAGTAACATACTGTATGATTCCATTTAAACAAAGCTCTAGAGCCAGGAAAAAAACAAAACTAATCTATAGTGATCAAAATCTGATCAGTGGTTGTGGGTCGGAGATGTAGTAGAACTGATACCAAAGAAATGAAGAAAGACCTTTTGTCCATGATAAAAATATTCCATATCCTGATGGGGGTTAGGTAGTTACATGGGCATATACATTTTTCACATTCAAATTTAAAATGTGTACATGCATTGTATATGAATTATATCTCAATAAAGTTGACTAAAAACAATATTCTGGGGAGAAGTAAGATGGAGTAAAGGAAACTTCCAATGAAGAAGAGGGTAGGAAAATAAAGAGAAAAATATGCTTGTCTAATACTTGAATTTGTGCATTTATACACATTTGCAATTCTCTTTTAGGCTTGTTGATGGCTTTTATTTTTTTGCTACTAGCCTAACCAGGCTAGTGGATGTAGAACTCTGTTCTATTTACACTGTCTTTCAAAGTTTCTCAGAACCTGGTAAAGACACCTCAGTTTAAACTATTTTTCAGAACTTTTAAGAAATAACATAAATATCGGTGATGGGTATTAAGGAGGGCACATATTGCATGGTGCAATGGGTGTTATAGGCAAATAATGAATCATGGAACATTGCATCAACAACTGGGGTTGTACTGTATGGTGACTAATATAACAAAATAAAAATTAAAAAAAAAGAAATAACATAAATATATATAATTGTGATCATGGAGTTTTTAGTTGAAAGTGTTCCAAGAGTGGAGCTGTGCCAAGGGGACATTCTCTGGATTTTGCAATTTCCTATCTCTCTTACACACACACACACACACACACACACACACGCACACACACACATACACACACAATTTTTCTACTGTTACTCATTCTCTTTCTCAAATGTACCTAGAAATTAACATTCTAAGGGTGAAAATCAGACCACCAATAGATAAATAAAATGATAGTCATGTTATGAGCTATATCTACAGACTTAAAAGAACTGAAATCATCAGTTTGCTAACAATTTAGCTTAAAAATGTGTATTACAATTATTTGGAAGAGGGAATCAGAAAACCCTGTGATACACTCTCCAACAGCTCCCTCCTTCACTTCTGCCACACTGATTTCTTTTCAAAATCCTTCCCTAAGTGGGTGGAAAGATGCGAAATTGATCAGTGAATTTTACCCTTTATGTATGCTCCTATAAAACACTAGCCACTCACCATTCTCACCTTATAAATTTATGGATCAGAGAATACATTTGTAAATAAAAGAAAACAGGGAAANAGAAATGACATTTTCAATAGTAGAACTGGAAAGCAGCCATATTATTAACACGAAGGTCATCGGTCTGGCAAAAAACGTTAATAACACAAATGCTAAATGTAACTCTCAGATGTCTCTTGGAGTTGCCAAAATCATTTCCATTAAATTTTGAATTAGAGAGACCTGACTATATAAAAGACAAAGTGGCCAGTACTTGAATTGAGAAAAACAACATGAATTGGACTAGTTTGGGAAATAAATAAATATTCATCCTTTCAGCAATTATGCTACCTATATTGACCACCTGTCCACCAACCATAACCTCAAGAAGAGAACAGAATAATAAATGAGAAAGAGAGTTGGAAAAATGATGACAAAAAATCACTTATCTAGAAGGTCTTATTTTCTGCATTTATGAAAGCAAGACTTTAAAGTCCTTGATCCCTTCTTTGGGAATCTGTGTTGACTCTGACACCCAATTTTTGACCAAATCTGATTTTCTTCAATGAAACCTCTATCAAATAAATATTTAAATATTTCAAAATAGCCTGCTCAGTACATTCCTTAAAATGTTTACTTATTTCTAGGAGGTAATTTTATTTCAAATAAAACTACAATTTCTCCATTCCTCTTCTGATTTCTTGGCATGACCATTCCATTAATGGTCATATAAGTCAAATCATACAAGTCAAATACTTGGGAGTCATTCAAAGCCCCAACTTTTCCCTCCCATCCCCCACATATTCAGTTAGTTATTAAGTCTTATAGATTTAACTTCTATCCTACCAAAGTCTTATTTTTACCCTTAGGATAATGCCTAAGCTCATAACTGTGGTGCAAAAGCCTTTCCTCATATCCTGGCATTTAACAATAATGATAATAATGGATTAACAATTAATATTTAGCAAACATTACTATGTGCCTGGAGCAGTGTCAGTAATTAGCTGTGCTGTGTATGGATTATACACATTTAATCCTCCTGAAAACATGGGTTATGCATTTGTTTAGATTGGCTTTCCTCAACTGGAGACTCTGAAATAAGAACTTGTTTATTTGGGAAGTGATTACAGGAAACAGGTTGAATATGGGAAATAGGAGACAGAGACAGAAGAAAACCTAGTAATGTGTCACACTGTTCCTCTGCAGAACCTCTGAAGAACCATATATTATGCACTTCAGATTGTTCCATGAAGGGATGGAAAAGATGGCATATTATTGGCTTACTTCTTTACTTCATCTGAGGACATTAAATCCCTGGCGCTTCTGGTTAGCACTTCCAGTTTGCTTTATGTGTTGATGAGAAAACTCCTGGAAGCTCTCAGAAAAAGCAAAGAGCAACACAGGAGTTTGAAGAAGGGAAGCTTGGGTTTCTCCAGTGCCATCTGTGGGTAAGCTTAGAGACATACTAACAGGATGCAGCATAGTCTCCTACAGTACTAATTAATGTCTCCAATTTTCTTTCTTTCCTTTTCTTTCTTTTCTTTCTTTCTTTCTTTCTTTCTTTCTTTCTTTCTTTCTTTCTTTCTTTTCCTTCCTTCCTTCCTTCCTTCCTTCCTTCCTTCCTTCCTTCCTTCCTTCCTTCCTCTCTCTTCTTCTTTTTTATTAGACAGAGAGACAGATAGCAAGAGTAGGTGGGGCAGAGGGAGAGGGAAAGAGAGAATCTTAAGCAGGTTCCACACCCAGTGCAGAGCTGATGCAGGGCTCTATCTCACAACCCTGAGATCATGACCCGAGCTGAAATCAAGAGTCAGATGCTTAACCAACTAAGCCACCCACACAACCCCCTCAATTTTCTGATATGGAAATTGACATAGAAACTTAGGTTAACTAATTTGACCAAGAACATACAGCAAGTTGTGAAGCCATAATACAAAAACAGGAAGACAGAGTCCAGGGCCTAAAACCTTAACCATTATGCCACATTGCATCTCTGTTTCTTACTGTCAGCCATATTGCAGCTCCATGGACAGGACTTGTTATTTCCATTGTTTGCTTTTAATCTTCCTTCTCTCTCTGGCTACCATGTTCTTTTGTCCTTGATAATCTTGAAAACACCAAATAGTATTCCAAATCTCTTCAGAAATCCTTTCTATTTTTAAAATTTACTTATATTCTTATCAAAATAACACATACATATATATTTAAGAAGCCAAAAAGTGTGAGAAGTCTGAGAACAGTAATAACAAAGAATGTAGATTTCCCTAGTCTATACTCTGTAAGTATCCACTTTCAGTCTTCCAAATGTTTCCACAGGCATTTACTTCTCTATCTTTAAATAATATGCATGTTATGACAATACCTTGATTTATAAGACAGAATTCTCCATTGGCCTCCAGTTACGACAGGTGACAATATAATTCTTTTACATCCTTATTGTCCTCTCCAGGTCCCCCAGCATAATCCTATCTTTTTTTTTTTTTTTAAATCCATACTCAGTGTTCTAACGATTATGACTACCCAAATACTGTCTACTGCATATCCAAATAATATGGCATTTTCTTTTCTTTAAACAACTTTTCATTTTGAGAGGTAATAATTTCTCCATAGCTTCATTTCCTTTGATGTCTTAGCATGTATGAATGAATCTGCTTTGCTTTTAAAGAGGTCTGTAAAACCCTTTTGCTACAAATGTCCTCCTGGTCAATCCTGCCAAATAATCAGTCCATTCCTTTGATTTCCCTCAAGTTATTCCTTTGAAGTCCTTCATACATTGTTCTAAGATGCATTTGTTCTTCTCTAGGCTTGTGGATGCTGTTATTCAGGGGATTCCCTTAGTCTCTCTCCTTATTGGTCTATTCCCTGGTTTTTGGAGCATTTCCCTAAATGTCTGCTTATGGAAAGTAAATTTCAAAAAAATTAAGAGTATGGAAAAGTTTTCATTCTACCTTCTTATTTTGCTTCACCTTTTCCTACTATGCCAAGATTTGGGTCTTTGCATTCATTGTGTTGGATACTGGAATCCTTTGAATCCTAAGACCTCTACCTTTTACAATTGGGCTATTTTGTGATAATACGTTTTATGTTATATTCCCTTCTACTTTTTTTTAAATCTTATCTATATTTTAGAATTTTCCTCGGATGTTGAACTTTATACATTAATTCCTTAACTTTCTTATCTTATTGCCACTCTTATCAACTTATTTTTATTTCAAGTTTCCTTTCTGGATAATTCCCTTTAATCTCACAACTTACAAATTACAACTTACATATTATTGCTAATTCCTAAAATGCTTTTAATAGTTGTTATTTAGTTGTAGGCCTCACCCTCTTATACTGAGGGCTTCCTTAAATGTCTAGTAACCCTAGCTATTCATTCATGTATCTCTATGTATGTGATTTATTGGCTGGTGATTTTAATTCTTAGGTTATCAAAGTTGACTCTATTCTTCATTGAAAAATTCCTAAACATGGATATTTATGAATCTATACTTTGAGTCTTTCCATTTCTCCAAAGAAGGATCAACTAAACTCTCAGTTTTCTATCTGAAGTCTCATGCTATATTATTTTCTGTCTTAAGACTGAAAGTTTACAGCCTCCCTAGCTCAATTTCTCTGCAAATATTCCTCCAGTTTCCCATAAGTTGTATGTGTGGGTGTGTGTGTGAGAGAGAGAGACCGACAGACAGATAGTTAACTGATGGGAGCCCAAGTGGAAGACTTTCATATAAGCCTTTTATTTTCAGTCTCAGCATCCCTCCTACTACTAACTTTCATGTTACAAGGTGGCTTCTGCTCCTGATCCTTTTTGGGGAATCTGCAAGGTAATTCACTTACTTCTTACAGCTTTCTTTGTGTCAGGGGACTTTGGTGTGACTTTCTTCCTCTCTGCATTTCCTTTCACCATGTATCCTTCTGTTTTGTGTTCCTGTATTTTTGAGTTTTACTAGTCTCTGTTTCATTAACAATGGAATTTTTCTTTCTGCTGCTTGTTCTCCTAGGTTTTATGAGTCTTTCAAGGGAGAACACAGGGTGAGAGATCTCTTTGCTTAACATCCTGAGACTAAAAATTACACTTTTATGAAGTCTTCTTCCTTGACCATCAATAGCAATTATCCTTTGCCTCGTCTGAGCTAACATTTTACTACGTTTATATTTATGTTCTTTCATTGATTACATTTATCATGATTCTTTACCAATTCCTGCGTTACTGTTGACCTATGTGACAGGAAATTTGTCTTTTCTTAAATTTACATCCACATAATTTCACATAAGACCTAGCACATAGAAGATGCTTAATAACCACTGGTCAAATTGAATTAATATGGAGGAAGCAAGAGGATGTCATTACTTCTTTTCATCTCTCCCTTCCTGCAACACACAGAAACTCAACTTTCAACATCTCCAAGGCTTGATTCATCAGGTAAATAAAGCAACAACTAATAACAAACTGCATTCAAGTTATGTGATAGCTAGATAGGAAAGAGGCTCACACCGTGAATACAAATACAGAGCTCTTCAATTAATGCTATCACTCATCCTGCCATTGCAATCATTCCTCTCCTCTCTTTTAGTTTACTTATACCCTCCTGTCTGGGCAAAGTCTGTGAATAGAATACTGAATACTCATACACCCACAAATACCTGAAGAGTCTATTCTTTAGTACATGGATTATATGCCACTATCTTCTTGAGCTCTTCCTGGGTTTTCCGTCTGGAAATCATCTTCTGCTCTTTTAAATTCTGTAACACTTTTGCTATCATAGTGGCTGGCTGTGAGCATTCAAATCTCCACTGAACGGACAAAAAAATGAATTGTGACCGTATATGAAGAGAGGATTGTTCTAGCTGTGTGCCCATACCACAGAGAGATATCCTAGAGAGATGATTCTCTTAGCCCATTGTGTAGGTGGGGGCTTTTGACTAATGTGTTTTAGTAACATGATACCATTATGTGTAATTTTTCATGAATTGCTGTGCGCAACCTGAGACAATCTGCAACTTCATAGAAGTCTCCAGTTAACACTAGAGTGCCATCTAGGATTAACTAGGTGACAAAGGAGAGTTATCACTGCATCCTAACCACCTGAGCCAATCTTCTAGGACAAACAGGGCAATGCAGATTCAATAGTCTCATTGTGCCAGAGTTAGTGAATTTCTTTATTGAATTTGATTACTACATCCTGTAAATATTTTTAATTATCTCTTAATTTAATCCTTAAGATTTTTAATGTTATTATCTTTCTTCAGAAATCAAGCCCTTTTCCTAGAATTTACAATGAAGTTGTTCACATATTGAGCAATCTATTTTATTGCATTAATTACTCCCAGGCTCACATTTTTCATATGATAATTTGTTATTTACTTATCTTCTCAACCAATAATTAGACCATAAACTGAATAAGTCATGATTCTGGAAAAATATACATATGCCTCTCATTTAT
>NW_024423786.1:16004027-16152448 GCF_017311325.1 Ursus maritimus
GCAGGAGAGTAAAAAAATTTGGCATCTTTTTTTAGTAAGATGAAGCTAATTTGAATAATATCAATATTTGTGAATGCATCTGGTTACTAGTTAATCCAAAGTAATTAGACCCTCTATTTATTATTCTAAACATTCCTTGCCTCTTCAGAAGTTAAAAGCAATATATTACTTCCACCCCATCCTTCCCTTCTAATCTCATCTCTACCACTCACTTGAACTCAGTTTTCTTGTCAAGAACCCCAAGAGATATCAGAGCCTGAGGAAAGGCACTCCGACTTTCATCTTCACAACGCCATACCAAAAGTATTGCCTGGGAACTAACAAGTATTTAATAAGTGATAGTGTAACTAGTAAATGCTCCATTATTACTGTACTCATTATTCTATAAATGCTGTACATTTTGATTTCTCTTGTTCATTTATCTCTTCTTATGGTTGCTTTTCTACCCAATGAAATTTCCTCCTATTTCTCAATGTCATGGTCACTCTAAATCTTGATGTGACCTGCCTGGGAGGATCTGGCCTTCTAACACTTAACACCACACTCTCCTATGAACCTTTGTGTCTGTTTTCCCAATTTTACTATGAGCTCCTTGAGAAAGGAATTCCTAAGTACCTGAGAAATTATACGTGCATTAAGGTTTGATTGAACTGATACCTAAATTTCAAATAGAGTTCTCCTTAAGGTGCTCGCTGAACAATGCAGTGCAGAGGTTCTGCAACTTTTTCTGATCATGCTGCTCTTATTGTCTCAGTAATTTTCTTATGGCATCCCTAGGCCAAAAAAAAAAAAAAAATCTAACAATTCATTTATAAAGTAGTTTGGTTCCAACAATTTATGTTCTAACAACTTAGGAGGCTGTTCAAAAATCATAATATGTATATAATGGATGAAAAATAATACTTCTATTCCATTCATAAGCAACCAGTTTTACTTACGGCAAACGTACTCCTATTAGATAAAACACGACTTCTCAAACCTTGGAATAAAGGTGCTCTGTGTAATTTCCTGTTCTATACTGACTGTCATGCCACATTTGCTTCTTACCAAAACAACTGCTAGAAACCCAGCTTCAACAAAGATATGATATTGAAAGGAAAGTAGTACCATATAATGTTGAAAGAAACCTCAAAGTAGTAGTCCATGCAGTAACTGACAGATGTTGAACATCAGGGGTGTTTCTCTGAAACATTTTAATTCTTCCCCACAATGCCTCTCTGAGTTCACTGAGGTGCACTGGGATGTCTTGGTTTTCAGTTTAGGAATGTAGAGTATGGTGGTAAAACCCATCGATTTTGGCAAAAGACTGTCTGGTTTTGAATTCTGGCTCCAGTGTTTAATGGTTGTTTGACACTGAATAATTTCTTTTACCCCTCTGGGTCTCATTTTACTTATCTGTAAAATGTGGAATGATATCACTTATCTCTTAGGGTTTTTATGAAAATAAATGTTAGTCTATGTAAAGAACTTGGGAAAGTACCTGTGACTATATAATGTGGGCAGCTAGTCTTGTTACCATTACTAATTTGAGCTGAGTATCACACATTTGCAAGAGAGATGAGTCAAATACTGTATGGCATCCCTATATGTCCTCTGTGAGCTACGACTTTCTTTATACCATCTACAACATTTTTTTTAATTCATAATTAATCTAATGAAACCATACCACTTGAAACATACTAATTACTGTATGTCAGGCACTGTGCTAAACCTTTAGATTCATTAATACCAATTAATCCTCCAAACAACCATAAGAGATAGAGCTATTATTATTACCCAGTTTTACAAGTAAGAGTACTGGTGAGGCTAGAAGAGTCAAAATTTACGTCCCAGTTCAACCAGCTCGTAAGTGGCTCCCCTGACTAGTATTCAAATCTAGATGTGCATGACTGCCAACGTGAATTCTTCACAACTCCCTCTTCATTTGGACCAAAAAGGAAAGACGGATTCTATCTCTACACTAAGAATCTCAGATCTTCTCGCGACTGAAGGACAAAGCAGAGGTCATAAAATCAAGTGTAGGTTTGGGTCAGGACCAGGAGGCCTTATATTCACATCACTCACAATGCTGGCTTCATTTCAGTCACAAACCTGACAGTCCTGTCAACCTGCTCATCATTCTTTCCTAAAGTACTGATTTAGAGTAGAAGATAGAGAAATCCTCAGGGCTGCTGAATATTAAGTGAAAATCTTAGCGGAGTCTTCACAAGACATGTCACCTTACTGCAGGATTCATCTATAAAAGGAATTTATTTTTCCCATATTTGCCATCTTTGAGAGAAACTATTTTAGAAATGTTCAGAAGCTGGAATGTGTGCACAGTCCACCCTCCAAGAAACAGTGGATGGTATTGATTTCTTCCATCCATTCACACCTCTATATGAGTTTATGGGATCCTAAATCAAGAAGCAATTTTTGTTTTTTGACAATGATATAGAAAGTACCTACTTTCCCCATGATAGTATACCTGCTTTATGTGTTTTTTTCAATTAAAAAAAAAAAGGTTCTTCTATTGTTGAGCAGAGTTGTATATGTTTTAAAGTCAAACTTTTAATAAAAGCGAATATTTACATATTCTAAATCAAAAAGCAATTCTGCTTTTCTGACATTAATATTTAAAAAGATGATTTTCCCATCTCTTTTCATAAGTCTCTGTTCATTGCTTTTTGAATGCCTCTGATGTAAATATCAGATGTAGAGAACATAAAGCACTTTTCCTGAAGAAGGACACTGGTCTGGTACGTTTTTGGCCATGTAAAATATCCATGGGTGACATAACAGCTAAATATAAGTGCTCAAATGTAATATGACAATATTAAAATACCACCCATAGGTAGTTTAAGATTGACCTACCCTTGAAAATAACTGTAAAGGACCTGTGTGGAGAAGAAATCTATGAAAATAATTTAACATATAAAAAATTATAATAAAAAGGAAGAGTGGGAAGAGGCATTTACAATTTTTGAATCTGTAGTTCCTTTGTCAAAAAGTTGATACAGCTGTATACAAATACAAAGCTTGTGTGTACATATGAAAGGAAATATCGGTCTATTTGCTTTCCGTTTAGATTTATATCACAGGATCATCATCAAAATTGGTAAAAGGAAGAGAATAAAAAAAGATACCATTTTTGTAGATATTACTCAGATCTTCTTTTCAAATCTGTTCAAGAGGCAATAAGTAATGTAAAATGAATTATTATGCATTCTAAATAAGAATATAATGTGAATAGAGACTCAAAATAGTTATGTGTTTTAAAAAGTCAACAGCAGCAGAACTGCTGGTTCTGTTAAGAGTTGAAAATCATATCCAAGAAGATAAACTACTTTTCTAACTGGGAAGAGGAAAACGACGTCAGATAATATCTTACGTACAGTATTATGACTTCTTTTAATGTACTGTAAGTTTACTTTCTTTTGGCTTTGGTAGGTTTTAAATAAGAAAATTAACAATAAAAGATTACAGATTGTTTCAGGACATTACAATATTTTACTCTAAAATTTTTGTCCACATCTACAAAAAGCTAACTTTTTTTTGAGAATGAATATGGAAACCACAGCCACTGGATTTGCATATTAAAATCTGAGTCTCAGTGCCTGCTCTGTAGTCTTGAACAAGTCTCTTTACCTCCATAGAACTCAGGGTCTCAGTGCTCAGTGAGGACTGTAAATTAATGTCTACTTTACTTGAGTTTCATGTAATGCTGTTTTCTTCTTAAAATGTTAAGCTTAATTTATATGGCTATGCTTTTTATAATGTCAGTAAAATAAGAAAAAACTTCACTTTTGCCATGATTAATATTCAATTATTTCAAGTTGAGTAGATGAAATATAAACAATCAGGCTCACTGACAACTTAGTTTATTACAATTTCTTTAATATTTTGAATATTATTTATAAAATTGAAATAATCTGTTTTCCTGAGTGTTTTAAATGCCTGACCAATCAACTTCAGGACTTTAACAAGAAGAATACTTCTAAGTATTTAAGTCTTGTATATTACCCTCATAAAATAGTAAATCTTAGCTTCTAAATATTTCCAGACTTTTTAAAATAAAAATTAGTAATTTTAAAAATATTTTTTTATTTAAACTGTTAGGTTTTCAGTCAGTTATTTAATTACAAAGTCTAACTGGGCAGAGGCTCCTTCAGAGTTTAAAATATTACCAGCATTTTATACACACACACAGAAATGGTTTTAATTAGCACAGACTTAATTCTAAAACTTAAATCCTAAATTTAACTCAAAGGTATGAATACTATGGGTTTTATTTATGCCATTGTCTATATTTTATTCTAAAACTTCCCGTACAGAAAGACTTTTATCCTCTAAGGAGTTTTACCACATCAAATGGATTAAAACTTTTTTGGGGGGGAGCAGAAATTTGAAGACAAAATGTAGGTACTGGGAGCTAACTATGTCTCAGGTGATTTTCTGCATAACACTCACACAGACACACTGAACCTTAATTATATCTACCATAACAACTGGAGACTTCAAGTCTAAACCATTCAGATGAAGGTGGATTTATGTGGGTCCTAGTTACTCTTTTTTTTTTTTTTTTAAGATTTTATTTATGTATTTGACAGAGAGAGACAGCCAGCGAGAGACGGAACACAAGCAGGGGGAGTGGGAGAGGAAGAAGCAGGCTCCTAGCAGAGGAGCCTGATGTGGGACTCGATCCCAGAATGCCGGGATCACACCCTGAACCGAAGGCAGACGCTTAACGACTGCGCCACCCAGGTGCCCCGGTCCTAGTTACTCTTAAATAGCTTCTTGTGATTCAATTTTGCAACTCCTGACCCAGGTTGCAGCTAACTTTGTTCAGCAAACTCTTTACAGCTCAATTAATTCCATATCCATTTCATATTATTCACACGCCGCTAGACCACAACTCTTATAAATACTTCTCTGCCTTAAGGGTCACAACTCTGAAATCAGGCTAATTATACACATTAGCACCTAACATAAAAACTGAAAGACTATAGAACAGAGAAGTGCACCATCTTCACTCACCAACACACCTGGAGCATGGTCAAACATTACTAAACTACTCAGTGTTTATCACTACGGAAAATTTAAAATTCTGGGCCATTTCATTTTGATCTTTTAAAGTCTAAAATATGATTAATGACATATTTAAAAAGCAATCTAATTTTAAGCAGGAAAGGTTATTTATTTTGCCCTCTCACAATATACACAATAAAAAGTGGCATTTTTGACATCTACATGAATGGCAACTGCAAGTGAATGTTCTTCAATTTGGTATGAATAAATATGCAGTCACATCATAATTATATAGAGAATCAAATCAATTTAACGTTTAGTTTTCAAACGAACAATGGAACTTTTAGGGAAATAGAAATGCCATGAGTATAATTTTAAAACAACAAAGATATATGATAGTCATTTCTCTAGCTTTCATCTGTAAAGTACCTGTTTATTAACCAGGTCAACTGAGTTCTCTTACCTACTAATAAGATAACACTTGAGGAAATCAGTGTAGTTTTATTATTATCATCATTAGTGACCACAATGATGTATATTAGCAAAACAAAATAATCATGCTACAAAACAAAAATCCACATGGTAACATGCAATGTAACAATAAAATTATGCTTAAAAATATGAATTTTTTAGTTATATTTTTACCTCTAAATTGCTCTATGAGCCCAGAGAAATCTATGATGTTCATTAGACAGACTTCTAACCAACAATATTTATAACCTGATATAAAAATAACACTCAAGTCCACAGTGTATTAAAGAAATCACTTAAGAAAATTATAAAGGTTTTCAAGAATGAAAAAAATAAGTTCTCCATATTCTTGACCTAAGTATATGGGTATCTATGAAACTGCTTTACTCTTCTTCCTCCCAACCCACCTCAAAGGCCAAAAACAGCATACATATCTTGTATTTTGGTCTTGGTTCAAGTTCTAACCAACTCTGCACATATAATTTTTTCATTTCCCTGGTCTGATATAGTAGTTTATAATTTTAAAGATTTGAAAGTTCAAAATTAACCACATACAGCTTTCAGAGCCGAATTTATGCCATGGAACTCTTGGCATATTTTTAAAGATTTTATTTATTTCCTTGAGATCTGAGAGAGAGAGAGAGAGAGAGAGAGAACTAACAGGGAGGAGAGGCTAAAGGGTAGAGAGAGAGAGAAAAGAGAGAGAGAGACAGACTCCCTGCTGAGCAGGGAGCCTGACATGGGGCTCGATCCAAGACCTAGAGATCATGACCTGAGCCAAAGGCAGGCACTTAACTGACTGAGCCACCCACGTGCCCCAACTCTTGGCATGTCTTTAATAAGGATGTATAAATTAGGGGTCTGCAATGTACAAAATAGGAAACTTGAAGATACTCCATAGCACTTTATTTTCCAGGTAAAAATTAACTAAGTGATTCTGTTTTACTTACTTAATGCTCCATAAAACACCACCTCAAAAACTGTCATTATTTCTCAAAATTCTGTGGGTTCATTAGCTAGTTCTTTGGATCTATGTAGTGTTACCTGGACTCACTGACACAGCAACTAGGCTGGAAGATCCAAGAAAAGCTCTCTAAGCCTTGGCACAGATTCTTAGCTGGGGAACCCATGTTTTTCTCCCAAACAGCCTCTCTCCATGTTTGGTATTTCATCATTTAAGGATTCTATCAATTGCTCTTTCCAGCAGATACCATGACTTCGTACAGCACCATGTTCAGATACAAGTGGAAACTGTCTGGTCTCTCAAGGGATAGTTTCACTTCCACTTTTGGTCAGAGTAAGTCATGAGTTCAAAGCAAAGTCAAGGGGAAGAAAACACACACCACTTCTTAAAAGGAGGGATGGCATATCCATACATGGTGACCATCCTCAAAGACTATCTACCACTATGAGAATCTTACATGTCAGGGAAATGTTAATAAAATTTTAGCTTAGAATGAAAATATTACAACTACTGCTATCCTTGAAACATAAAGGTTTAGGGCAATATTCTGGAGTAATTTTCAGATGATGTATTATTTATGATTTCATTTTTCCATATTGTTATTTTATATATTCTATGAACTTCCCACTTTGGACCTATACTTAAAAAATTAGTAAACTTGGAATGCCTGGGTGGCTCAGTCAATTGGGCATCTGACTCTTGATCTCAGCTCAGGTCTTGATCTCAGGGTTGTGAGTTTGGGCCCCACACTGGGCTACATGCTGGGTGTGGAGCCTACTGAGAAAAAGAAAAGTTTAAAAATTAGTAAACTGTTCTTTTCCTTTTTTCCCCCAAATGTTATAATTGACTATTGTGTGAAAAAGTTAATATGTGGAACAAACAACCAAATTTCAGAATTTGTGAAATTCAAAACAAGGTTTGCTTTTTGCCAAAGGAGAAAAAAACTCTAGATAGGTGGCTATTCTTTCCCTTGCCTATGCCATTCCTCCTTGACTTCCATATCTACCTGATGCCAAATATTTGAATAATGAAAGATGAAGTTTCTCACATTGTAGACAGGACGATTATTTCAATATCTAAATCTAATGAGAGTACTTTACTCTCTAAAGTTTTCAATAGTTCCTCTATTTTCTTAGGAAGAACATTCAAAGTCTTTACATGAGCTACAAAACCTCTTGGTTAGTTTCTAGTTCACTTCTCTAGCTTCCTCTGGCACCTGGACCTCTGATCCACCTGGACCTCAACCCCACATTTTTCTGTCTCTCCTCCCTGCCATGCCTCCTCCACTCATCTGCTCTTCCTTCTACATGAACACCTTCCCCTGACATCCACCTAGTCAACATCTAGTCAACACTCTCCCATGCAAGTCTTTGCTGGCTTTCTTTATTTATCAATTTAGGTTCTTACAGCACCATGTAGCTGTTCTTCTGGAAAGTTAGCACAGGCGATATTTTATGTGATGATTTAATTCAAATATATTTCCCTGAAATGCTCTATGATTCAGAGTACACGGCATGATTCTCTAAGCCATGATACTCCAAACAAAGTCTTGGACATGGTGGATAGATGATCCAGATAAACAGTTACTGACTGAATGAATCAATGAGTGAAAATGCAATGAATGCAGTGGCTGATTAGTGCGTAACAGACAAAGAAAGGTTGATCATAAACTATATTCATTCCTCAATATGTACAAAGAGTAAAAATACATCTCAATAAAACAAAACAAAAAGGTTACCTGAGGTATTGAGTGAGATTGCTTAGCACAACTGAAGTTAGTGAGCAAAAGGGCCAGGCAGAGAATTTCTTGTTAGCAAATTCAAAGTGGGAAGTATTGCTGCCCCAATGTTTCTCTCCTTTTTTCAAGTATGTAAGCAATTTCAGTTCTTCATTCCCCCGAGTGATTTGCTTCAGCCAATTAAATGTGAATTCAAGTAGTATGTATCACCTCTGGGTGGAAGCATTTAACTACCACTGCAAGACCCTAGAATTCTCTTTTCTGTAATTGTGGAAGAACATATTTATATGAAATTTAACACTGAACTTCCTCTTGGAGGATAGTTTCCTTAGAGATGCACACTGAAAAATCTATGTGGATTCAAACTCCCAAGATTTAGGGGTTGCTTCCCTTGTACACTGTTGGTGGGATTGTATACTGGTACAGTCACTATGGAAAACTACACGAAGATTCCTCAAAAAAGTTCTAAAAACAGGACTTCCATATGATCCAGCCATTCCACTTTTGAGTATATATCTGAAGGAAGTTAAATCACTGTCTTAAAGAGGTATCTATTTCCCAATATTCACTGTAGCATTATTTATGATAGCCAAGACACGGAAACAATCTATGTCCATCAGTGGGTTATTGTATAAAGAAAATGTGGTATGTGTATAAACACACACACACACAC
Source organism: Ursus maritimus (assembly GCF_017311325.1). Lineage (NCBI taxonomy): Eukaryota > Metazoa > Chordata > Mammalia > Carnivora > Ursidae > Ursus > Ursus maritimus. Next base: position 16,012,881 of record NW_024423786.1, read on the forward strand.
ACACAGACCACACACACAAACATGGGAATATTTTCCAGCCATGAAAAAGAAAGAAATTCTGCCATTTGTGACAATATGAATGAACTTTGAGGGCGTTATACTAAGTGAATTAAAACAGAGAAGGAAAGACAAATACTGTATAATCCCACTCATGGAATTAAAAAACCAACTCACAGAAACAGAGAGCAAATGAGCAGTGCCAGGAAGGGTGTGAGTGTGGAGGTGGGGGATATGAGGGAAAGTACTCAAAAGGGACCAGCTCTCACTTATAAGATAAACGAGTTCTGGGGATGTAATGCTCTACGTGGTGATTACAGTTAACAGTACTGTGTTGAATATATGAAAATTGCCAAAAGAGCAGATCTTTGAAGTCCTCACTATAAAAAAAGAGGAAAAAATGTGATTATGTGAGGTGATGGATGTGTTCACTAACTTTATTATGGTAATCGTTTTGCAAAATACACATATATCAAATTATTATGTTGTACAACTTAAAATAAAATGTTATATGTCAATTATATATAAAGTAAGCTGGAAAATTAAAAACCAATGTGTAAAAAGAGCACTTGGTAACATGCATACAATAATATTTGATTTTGTATTTGTTGTCTGTGCTGTCTCTGCTTAAAGTGGATTATATTGACATCTCCTGAATATAAGTCATTGAGTAAAATGAGCAAGAGCTCTTGTTAAAAAAAAAAAAAAGAAAGAAAGAAAATAAAGATTTAGAGGTTATTTTTTACTGCAGCATAAACTGATTTATAAATGTCATGATTCTAAACAGAAATAAAACAAGTTTATTTAATGGCTTTTATCTTATTATTAAATACACCAAACAAGTGAATATATTTGGGCCTAAATCAAACAAAAATTTATTCCTAAAATATTGTTTGGCAGAGCCAAATATCTCATTATTTTTCTCCAAAATAAAATAGCATCATATATGAACATAATAAATTATACTAAGTTAAATGCAGGGTAACACAAAAATAAGAAGTTCTTCTGAGCATCTGGAGAAGCCAATTATGAATCTCACATTTTTTGAGCTATCTGAAAAAGAAATTATCACACACCTCACATATATAGTCTGTCTCTCTGTAAATTTATAAATTGTTGCCAGATCCCGAGTTATTTACAATTACAGGTTTTACCCTCAAACTATTTCCTATTACCTATAAGCACTTCTGAATTGCTCTAATAGGCCAAATCCCTGAAAGCCCAAGTATACATCAATTCCAAAGATGGGTCAAATACAATTTGTAGTTATATAATAAATAACTACTTATATTTTCTGATTGCTTCATCATGGACTAGATTATAGTGGTTGCCAAGGGCAGAGACATAAATTTAACATTAATTATCATTTTAATATGTCTTATTTTTGACACCATTAGATTTAGATGACACTGTAACAGCATATTTGGAATAAGCACAGTATATTTAATTTAATGTTTCTCTAGTATATTTAGAATCTACATTCATTAGAGCAAGCATTTGTTGAGTACCCACCACATGCCAGACACTGTGTGAGGTGTTGTAACTATAAAGTTGAAAATATAGTTCCTCTCCTTAGTTAACTTCAAATTTATTCATTTAGACTTTTATGACTTGATACACATTCCATGTTAAATATTTATTTAATTTAATAAGACTGACAACAGTAATTGTATATCAGTAGTTGTATATCACTTATAGTTATAAAAACATATTTGGAAACATTAACTCATTCAATTTTCATGTAGTTCTTTGACTTTGTGGAAGCCAGGCTACTATATACACATAGAAACCGAGGTTCAGATATTATTTAACACATTTTACAAGGTTTCATGCCTACAATGCAATTATATTATAAACGTAGAAAAAAGTTTCAAATATGTGAAAAATAAGTGTGATCTTCTCGATATATGATGAACTTCTTGAGCCAAAAGAAAAAATGTACAATACCAGTGGAAAAATGGACAAAGGATAAGGGCTAACCTTAATAAAGGAGCAGATACAAATGGTCTGAACACTCATGAAATACTCAGACCATATTTGTGGAAAAAGGGTGATTTACAGTAATATTGGAATAGACTTTGTGTGTTTGTTTTGCCAATTCACTTGGAGAGTACTCACAATATACACATGTCCTGTTTACAAGTATGTGGCAATGGGAATTTAGTTGCTTGGAAGTACAGATGGAATTCTTTTCCCAGAGGATAATTTAGTAATATACACACTGTCATCTTTAAAATAATACATACTATTTAACTCTGAAACTTTAATACTATGGATTTATTTTTTAAAAGTAATCAGAGATATATGTAAAATATTCAGGTACAAGGATATAGGTAGGCATCATAACATTTTCATGAGTAGTAAATAATTCTAAAGAACTAAGTATCTGATGATATATTATTGGTTTGAGAAAATTTATGGCACACCCATCTGGTGAATATCCCTCAGATTTCAGAGAATATTTACGATATTTGAAAATGCTCACAGTGTGTTAATTAACAAGAACAAGTTATAAAACAGAGCATACAGATTCACTTCAAGGTTGTATTTCACACACACACAGAGATGACTGAAAACATGCCATATCTTGAGTGACATAATAATCAGTAATTTTTCTGCATTTTCCAAATTTTGCATAATAAAGGCATATAACTTCATAATCTGAAAAAAAATTTAAAATAAATGATATTCTTGATCTAGTTAGTTCCACTATTGGGTACACACACACTTTGAAATATTACACAGTCATAAAAAAAAAAATCTGATCTTGCCTTTTGTGACAGCATAGATGGACCTAGAGGGTATTATGCTAAGTGAAGTAATTTTAGAGAAATATACATACTAGAGGATTTCACTTGTATGTGGAATCTAAAAAACAAATGAACAAAGAACAAACCACAAAACAAACTTTTGAATACAGAGAACAATCTGGCAGTTGCTGGAGGGGAGATGGGTAGGGGGATGGGTGAAGTAGATAAAAGGGATTAAGAAGGACAAACTTCCAGTTATAAAACAACATAGTCACAGAGATGAAAAGGACAGCTTAGAGAATATAGTCAATAATATTGTAATGACATTGTATGGTGACAGATGGTGACTATACTTATTGTGATGAGCACTGAGTAATGTAATTACTAAATCAATATGTTGTACACCTGAAACCAATATAACACTGTTAATTCTACTTCAATAAAAATAATTAAAAATAAATAAATAATGTTTGTCTTTTCTTTACTTGCTATATAATTTTCCAAAGTTACTTAAAAATTTAATGTAGTTTGCAAATTTTGAACAGATTTCATCATCTCAGTAAGTCATAAGTACTCCTTACTTGATGAAAATGAATGACATTTAGGTAAGGGAGATAGGATATGTCATTAGACAATTATGTGAACATTTATATAATATGCAATGCTACTTTTTGCTAATCTACTCTTTTTAGGCAGATTATGAGTCCTTTGCATAACCAAGAATATATCATTATCACAACTGAGGGACAATTATTATTCCAAGCAAATACATATCCTTTTTAATGTAGTCCTTTTGGTATTTCTCACAATATCACAGTATTTTATTTAAAAAAATATGTTGGAATTAGATAATTTATAAACTTCTAATGCTCATTTCTCAAATAAGATATAAAATTAACAATGTTAGCCACCCAACTGGTAGAGATGAATGCTTAACTGAGTTCAAGAACACATATTAACATTTTAACTTCACAATAGCAGAAGTCTTCTCTATCTTATTAAGAGTTAAACACCCCCATGCCTGGAATGGCATCAATCACAGAGTAAGTATTCAGGCAATATTTGTGGAATTAAGATATTAGTGAACAGCACTGTCTACGATGAACAGGCACTGGATATACAAAGAGGAATCAGTCAGGGTCCAAGCTTTTAAGAACTTAGACTCTGGGAAAGAGCACAACCACAGTGAATAGAACAAGTCAAAATATATGACTCAAACTTCTGTGAATATCAGGTGTTTAAAAAAAAAAAGCTAAAAAAAAAAAACCCTTTAAAACTGTGTTTATGACAAGAGTGGTAACTAACACTATGTACCACACTTTTCAATCATCTATAAAGATGAAATTAACAAATTCTGGTGCTCTGAAATGTTACTTAATTAAACTTTAAAATTACTTTTATTATGGCTTTATTAGTAGTACATTTTAATTATAATATTACTATAGGTAAGTAGGTACGTTAAGTTATTTATCTAAATTAACCAGAAGTTTTGGATAAACTGAGGTGATTTCATGTACAAATGAAAACCTAAAAGAAATAATATCCAGGGGCTAAAACTCTGAGAATGGAAAAAAAGTATTTTAGGACATCCAAAGATATATTTATGAATCTTGAAATTTCAGTGGCTGAAATTGTTGTTGTTGTTCCATGCTTCTTTGTGAAAAACAACCTTTACCTATTAAGTAAAGAAGCCACTAATGGTAAAAGGAATTGTCTCAATATTGTGCAGATAATGGATGTGTGTACTGTGTAAAGGTATTGAAAACTTACATCTGGCTTTCTATGTTGAACTACACATGGCAAAAAGGTGATTTTTCTCTTAAATTCCAGTCTCTCTTTTCCTATAATAAAGTTATTTCTGTCACTGAATAATTATTCTGACAACTTATGACAAAGGATGGAACTAGAATGAAGTCAGCAAACAGAACGATTTCCACACCAAAGTGCCCTATATATCTTGACAGGAAGATGCAGATAAAGGCCTCATTCTCCTGTCTACAAATCATGCAGACACAGTTTGCACAAAATATCAACTTAAAATAAAGTAGGTACCTCTGAAAAACACATATATTATAATACACTATGCTAATTTTAAAAGAATCCTTGAATACACACTTTTGTGTTAACTTATAAATAGGAATGTCAGAATTAGCTTATCTGTTAGCACCACAGATTCACAATTACACATGTTTAAGAATTTGCTGACTAACATTAAATACCCAGAAAATATCTTCATGTTATGCTTCAAAAAAAAAAAATTCCTTCTATCAACACTTGAGTAATTGTAACCTTTTCATCAACAAAATTTTAAGGACTTTCTTTAATTTACTTTTATATCAGCTGATAGAAAATTAGGAGCATGTCTGATTTCTGACCTTCTCTTTCATTTATTGCTGTTTACTGATTGGAGGACTTTGACAGGTGCTAGAGAGGAAAATTATGTTCTCTTGCTAAGAGCTCTATTCCAACAAATATATTATACTCCTGATATTTACAAAGATACTACAAAAGTTTCCTTACACAGCCCCTTTATCATACAAATGTTAAGAGAAGCCAGATCAATTAAACTTTGAAAAAATGGACAAATAAAAGCATTGAAAATAAAATGTCCATAATTGGCCTCTTACATACAAGGGTGATAAATTACTAGGAACTCTACAAAATGTCTTATTTCAGTTTCTCCTTCCACGGTTAAAAGAACACTTATAAAAAATCCATTCAAAATTCTCACTTTTCATCAACAGAAGTCATCTAAAGGAAGAATGGTCTGTTTAGTACTCAGCTTGACTGTGTTATTAGGAATTACTGTGCTGACAAACATTTTGAATAATTTCCTCTACATTTTAAGAATTTGTACACCATTAAACATAAGGAATTGATATAGCTACCACTCCTAGAGAATATGTACACAACACCACTTGGCCAGCTTTTCTAACCACATCTACAGTGTTTCCCAGCATACTGTCTCATCGAATGAACTAAATCAGCACTTTCGTAAATTAAATTAATGTTTGAGGAATTAATAAAAAGACATGTAAATATCTAATGCATAACTAAAAAAATATGGAAAGACATTTTTTATTTCCGTGAAAAATCTTATTTTAAACCCATAATTAACTTGTGGCTCAAGATGTTGGAATGGACCCTAAAGCACCACTAAACTGATAGAAAACACACCACAGGAAATACATGAAATTGTAAGAATACCAGAAAAAAAATAAAGTACTAGCCAACCAGAAAGTTTGATGACCTCCTTTTTGATGGAAAGCAGATGAGGAAAACTGTAGTCAACATGGCAGTATATGACACTATGCAATATGATGCAGAAAGGTATCATTTTTACCATAGACACATAGAATGCTACACAAGAAACCCTTTAAAAGATGCATAATTAAGGTTGTAAACAAGAAAGATAAATTGTCAGGGATCCAAAATGAAGAGGAAACTCAAAGTTGGATTGGTGAGGATGCAAAATGAGGAGGAAACTCAAAGTTAGCTGGAATAAACCAAGGAAAAGAGGACCCTCCACAAAACAGGGGATTTTAAAAGATTCTGCTTATCTGCTGGAAAGAAAAGTTCTTCCAGCGATAGGCTGAAAATCAAGTTTTTGCCAAGTTTGGTTGTAGAGCCTAAATTTATTCTATCTGCATCTTAGGTAATTTCAGGTCAAAAATTAACATAGAAGCTAAGTACAAAATGGGGGAAATTATGGAACAAATCCAGAGGCAAAAATGAAACAATGCTGTAGAGAAGCATATTCAAGTGTCATAATGTTGGTCTCTCATGGGAATCAACATCTGCTGAAGGTGAATCTGTCATAAAAGGACATCATAAACATCAAAAGGAATAAACCACCATGAGGGAGATTCAGCGGACACAAATAATGAAGTAATTAGTCCCTAAAAAAATAAAACTAACTGAATAATCAAAAATCAACTTTAAAATAAGAAAATTTTTAAAATAAGCAATAGAAATCACAGAAATCAAAAATATCTTCTGAAAACAAAAATAAATTTATGAAATACAGATGACAGGAAATCACACAGAGTGAAACACAAAAAAGAGAGATATAAAAATATATAAAATATGACGACGAAGAAGAAGGTTCGAATACATAATGAGCATTTTAGAGAAAATTAAGATGGAAAAGGGATAAAAGTAAATATATAGTAGCTGAGAATTTTTCAAAATTGAAGTTGGACATATTTAGGAGCTTGTAGAGGCCAGAATGATATAAATTTAAAACAAATCTACACCTACACACATTGTAATGAACCCAAAGACATCATTGCAAAAAGAAATTTTTAAAATCTACCAGAATGAAAGACAAATATATCTTCAAAGATGTTATAGTTAGACTATGAGCAGTCTTCTCATGAGCAAAATTATATTCCAGAAGAGCAATGAACAAAATATGCAAAAAATGTAGAGAAAAAAATTATTGGTCATCATGGAGTTCTGTAACCAACCATATTATTATTTTAAAATGTGAGTAAGTAATTTTTAGAAAGAAAAACTATAAGCGAGTTTAAGACTGTTTCTATAATGATCTTCAAATGGTCTTCAGTACACAGGAAATGAACCCACAAGATGTAGGTATGTGGTAAGAGGAAACGGTTAATAAATATCTCAGAAAAACATGTAATAAATCTAAATAAACATTGATAAAGTATTAGGAGAAGTTTAAAAACAAAGTAAAAAAATAGTAGAAACATGGACATTGCCAGAAATATCTTGGAGGAAATTTAAACAAGCCACTGTCCTCTTTGTGAAAAGGATAGATATATTATCTTCAGCTTTATTGGAAAAAAAAAAAAAAAGCTTTATTTTATGTTAAAATATTTATGTTCACCTAAATGTAACAGAATATTTAATTTTTAAGATAGTAAAAGTTGGAAAAAAATGAATATAGAATACTTAATAAATCCAAAAAAGACAACAAACAATAAATACAATAAAATAAACTGTTGAAAATATTTCTGGGAAGTGGGATTAGAAATATGTGGAAAGGTATTAATTTTTAATTTTACTATTTTTCCTATACGCTCAAATTTTATTGTTGTTTTCGGGTTCACACATTACTTTTTTAGGACATTAAAATTTTAATTAAAAAAATGAAAAACAAAACCATTAACAACAAAAAAGAAATGCACAAGTATTTTGTGATGGTTTTCTTTGGCGAAAGGAATTATGGGTTATTCTTTTCTTCTGCTCTTTTGTATATTGTTTTTATAGTCAGAAAATTAAATAAACTAATTTTCTTGACCAGCTCTGATTGGTGCATGTAGAACTACCATTTCTATTTTTAGGCTATGTGAATCTGAGGACCAGCATCTCTGAATCTTCTCACAAGAGTCCCTGAGCTCCATTTTTATATCTAATTATAATTCACACCTCCACATTTAGTTCTCTACTAAATACCCATTACAATTGATTAGATGATGATTATAACTTTCATTTTTTTCATCGTTTTATATTATTTTTTCCCAATCAATCCCAAGGCTCATAGACAAAATGTTATAATAGTAACACTAATATAAAAATGATCAAATAACTAATATTAAGAGTGCTTAATTTCAAGGCTTTCTTGAAGGTATTTTTCACATGTTAACCTATTTATTCCTCTTGCTATTACTGTGAAGTCAGTTTTGCTATCCCCATTATGGATGGGAAATGGAGGTGTAGAGAGGCTAAGTTACTTGCTTAAGACCACAAAGCTATTTTGTGCCAAATGTAGAGAAGAGAAGATGTGTGGTCCTCCATCACAAGAGGCCTGCTTCCAGAATGTTGGTGTCACTTTATACACACTTGAGAGATGGAACTTCTTTTGCCAGTAAGATTATTTACTTTGTACTTCATAGGATACATGACTCTCTCATTGCTTCTTTTAAAAATCTCACTATCTAAGTAATTTCATTCATGTATTCATTTAATTGGAAGCTTGTTATGTATAAATTTTAGGCCCACCCTACTGCCATAAGATATTTGAGACTCCTAATTTTGATTCATGTTACTAGGACCTAAATTCACTCTAAATTAGCCAAAGAGTCCTTGCAAGACAGTTACATGGGCCATAGACTTCATTATTAAAGACTGATAGGAGGATGAAAGAATAAAAGAATAAAAAATGAAAATACAATAATAACATAATAAATAAAATAATAATAAAAGAGTCCCAATGACTCTGACTCTGCTTTTTTTTTTTCCTTCCCTAGTAGGTCCTGTGTTATGCCTTCATCACAGCAAGTATTTAATACTACAGTATATGGTACATACTCAATTTTGACTAGAATAGCTCTTGTCAATATGAATAATGGGAATAATTTCATTATCTAATGAAATTTCTATTTAAAATAATTCTCCCAAACTGAAAGATTTTTATTTAAAGTTCATTAAATAAAGAGATTTTAATTTCTCTCTTGTTCTACAGATACAAGAAAAGAAAAACACAGTGATGTTGGTAGGACACAAAATCAAAGAAAAACACAGTGATGTTGGTAGGATACAAAATCAAAGCAAAAAGCCTTCTGTTTTTAATAAAAATGCATGCAAACACAACCCCAGAACACAGATTCTGAAGCACATTTCCACTGCTGCCAAATACTAAAACAAAACAAAACAAAACAAAACAAAACAAAACAAAAAACAAAAAAACCAAAACAAGGACCTACATGAAGTGGGTGGGTGGATGCATATAGGAAAGCTGACAAGTACTTTCTCCTTCATTTACTTTTAGGAGGATACAGATTGCCCCCAAACCTTCTAGGTTTTACTCCCTGTCACCATACAGGCACAGCTTTCCCCATTATCAACATCCCCACCACAACACACATAGTTTTACAGTTTGTTATAATCAATGAACCTACATTGATACATAACTATCACCCCAAATCCATATATCATACCAGGTTTCACTCTTGGTATTATATATTCTATGGGTTTAGACAAATACATAGTGACATGTATCCACTGTGACAGTATCACACAGAATTGTTTCATTGCCCTAAAAATCCTCTGTGCTTTCTCTGTTCAGCCCTCATGCATACCTTTTTGAATAAAAAGAAGATAAAAGGGGAAAAAAAAAACTAAAGAAATGCAGTTGAAAAACATAAATCTCAAGAAGAATCGGCCACAGTTTGAACAAAGTGCTAAGACAATTACTCTTATATAGATTACATATCTCTAAAACAATCTTTCTGTGTATATTTTTAAAAAGAAAACCAAAGTGAACTGAAAAAGTTTAAAATTAAAAATAAATTTGGATAAAATGATAGATGTGGAAGACAGACAAATGAGATCCAACATGCTCATAAGTGGTGATACTGAAGAAAAGGAACAAGCAACATAATACCAATAAAAAAATCAAATACCAAGTATACCAACAACAACAAAATTGAAATATAAAAATCTCAAATCATTGCGGTACAGCATATTCAAGCAAGGATGATGAAGACTGCCTAACTCTAGGACATACTATGGCAAAGAAAAAAAAAAAAAGAAAAGAAAAGAAAAAGGAAAAAGAAAAAGAAAGAAAGAAAGGAAGAAAAAGAAAACAACCAACAAAGAAAAAATTCCCCAAAGAATCATGTGGACATGCACCAGAAAGAAACAAATAATATTCAGGATGGAAATTTCACACATACCTAATAACCAATGAACAGCAACATTCTGTATGGGACTAGTCTCCAGCATTGTTTACAAATATTTACAAGTTTTTAAAGGGAAAAATATGTTTGATTCAAGATCAATATGTCTCCCATGTATAAGGCAAAAGAAAAAAATGTTCTATGTAGGCAGACGGAAAATATAGCATCTATGACTGTTTCTTTGGTAGAGGGGTACTACTTAACAGTGAAATCCAACAATCCAAGAAATAATTCAAAATTAAGAATACAGGAATGATGAATTGAGTAGTAAGTAATTGGTAAGGACTGTTTTTTTTTTTTCTCGCAAATTCCAAATAAGTCTAACCAAGACTGTGTGAATTAAGCCAGAATGTAAATACTATAAATCTCAATAATGTAAAACTGATAATATAATTGAAGTTCAGGTGGTATATGTAAGGAAGATAATCATAAAGCACATGTGTTACTTTCTATAACTATCATAACAGACTTATAAGACATTATTTAATATTTAAACATGCATTTTAAAAACGGTGACTTCAAACTACTAGTAGTTTCTTAATTTTTGTTCTTAAGTGTTATTTTTATGGACCTAATATCTCCTTTGGGGGAAAAAAACAAACAAATACCCGAAATTTAGCAATTTCTTCAGTTTCATATCAGCTCTACTTTTTTCTATTTAATCCAAATCTAAAATAAATCCAATACTTTTTTTAAAGAATACAGGAAGATCATATTCTTTTAAAAGGATATCTATCTATCTATCTATCTATCTATCTATCTATCTATCTATCTATCATCTATCTATCTATTATCTATCTATCTGTGATCACATTATCTAAATACTTATTTGCCAAAAATAAACAAAAATGTATGATAAGAAAGCATTCTTCTAAAGTCTCTCCCTCTCATTTTGTTATTTGAATTTAAGCATAGGATGTCTACAAATATCACAATTGTTTTTTACAGGTGACAAGATGTCTTTTTTGAACTTTTCTGTTTAGCTTGAGTTATTTTTAAGGAGTATAGCTTATGCTACTGCATTCTAATTAATAAGATGTTAAAGACGTAAGTGAAAAAATAAATATTTCATAACCCTCCTCCTTCCACTAAAATAATAAAAAAGGTACAAACTTACTTTTCTATTACTGAGTATTTTCATTTGTCAAAGACACAGAAGTATGCAAACAACTTAATATACCTCACGTTCTTTTCACAAGATAATTGATTTTTTTTATCTAAGCTTAGACCAAATATGTATTAATTCTCCAAATGACAATGTGAATTTGTTTTCATTAGGGAAAGTTACATGGAGAATACTAAACAAACTATTCTGGCACTTCACTAGAAATGTTCAAAGGAAGTAATGCAGTGCAGTTTATAAATGACAAGCTTTTTGGCTAAGATGTGATAAGTTATGCATTTATATAACCTCATAGAAAGCCTTATAAAAATTGCAAATTTATATATTTGAAATCTCGGGATTGCATAGCCATGATATTGCTTTTAAAAAAACCACTGAAGCATCAAAGATGAAATGACTCTGTATTTCTGTTTGTTATACAAATCACGTCAGTATTGTGTGTGTATTTTTTTTCTGAATTTGTGTAGGTTTATACATGTGTGAAGAGGGGTAGGGCATGGGAGAGTGTGCTTAAATATCTTTTTATCTTATAAAACACAATGCACATAAATTGATGAAACCTTTAACAACAATAAAAATAAACCCACCAGATAAATGAAGATTGTTCAAAACTAGAAATTCAATATTCAACATGCGGCTCTTTCTCTTACAAAAATTTTTTAAAAACATTGCCACTGTAGATAAGATTATGAATACCTCATTTTCCAAATTTATTCCGTGTAATTCTACTGTTCTCCCTATTTTCTCTCATAACTTCTGTTTAGTCATTCTGTGAATATTTCTCAGAGGACATAGTCAGGATGCTGATTATTTAAACATAAGTAGTTTTCAATTGGAGAAGCAAGAACTATGAATTCCAATTTCTCCCCAAACCCCCAAAGTTGACAGTATTCCATTAACATAATGGGTTTTATGTGGCTAATCTCAGAGCTCTTAAAAGTTTTGTTCCCAAGTCATCAACTTCTGAAACTTTTCACAAAGTATTACAGGCACCTTAATACTGACAAGCTTAACTATTGTAAATGGGAACTCCAGAAGCTATCATCTGGAAGCTGGGTGAGAAGCAAAATGCCAGACAAAATTAGGTGGGGTCATGTGACCTCCAGTCTTGCACTGCTCCCCTCACCAAATCCCTCCCCCAGGAAACTTTTTATAACCATTCCTTTAAATCATCTGTCGGAAACTGCAAACCCCACCCCTCTACCCTTTGATGAAAAAAAATTAGCAATAACATTTTCCCATTTGCCGTCACAGAAAGGGTGTGAAAGCCATCTGAAAGTACCAGAATTAGCACTGTCATCCCGTCTTGCCCATTAGTTTTACTGCAGCAAAAGACTAGTGAAACACTGAAAAATGTACCTGTAGTCTCTCTTTCTCTGGTTTGATCCTAAGCTCCCCAGAATACATATTCAATACATTTTCTCTCACAAGGAATAAATGCATTTTAAGCATCAACATCATAAAAACATAGCATAAATAAAGCAGTGACTTCTCCCCCAACCCCAGCTTTTACCTGTTATGCTAATACAAAGACATTGAATGGAAGAAAAGCTGCAGCTTGCCCAGCAAAATTCTCATTGCAGCAGACAGCACAATTTTGTACTTACAGATCTTACCAGGGAAATGTCTCGGGATCTTTACAATTTTTCTGCAGAACTCTGTTTCAAGCTCTCAGCCAGGCATGCTGTGCATCCAGGCAGAACCAAGCCGTATGGAATGTCTATGCAGCTGGGAGATAATGGGACTCTTTTTCCCAGCTGGGACTGCAAGCCTTTTATCCACTGAGTATTGCGTGGCTCTTCTCTGGTCTTAAGCATGAAATACGCTCCTCTCCTGCTGCATTCCTGACGGAACCTAGACAATTAGTTCTTGAGGCACATGTGCAAATCTCCCGTTTGGAATATTCAAAAGGAAAATTCTCCCTATATTGAAAAAACAGCTCTATCTTCACCATCCTTCACAGAATCAGAGAGAGCTGAGAGCAGCTGCCATTCCAGTGGCATGAAAGATTAAATTCACCCTCCCCTTTCTTTGACTAGAGATAGTCACTCCTGTTGGGTCATCAGAAAACCTCTCTTATTGAAAACTGGGTCAGGCTAACTACTTATTAGGTTTCCAATAGGAAAGGAAGTCATTTTTTTCTTCCTCTGGTTTCACTGCATTGTCATTTGCAAGCGAAGATTAAGTCAGTCAAGGGTCTGCACTGATTTAGACTGTATTCAAACGTAAGTAAGCTTTCTGAAGCATGCCAGTAACTCCCGCTACTAGATAGGATGAAGAGAAAAGGGAAATAAAATCAAAAGATCTTATGCACTGTCACTAAATCCTTTCTAAATCATATTTTTAAAATATATGCATGAGGATTCTAAAAGACGGAAAGTGTGTAAAGAAAGTGGAGTCAAGTCCAAAAGAGTATTGCTGCTCTCCTAGGTAACATATTTATAATCTCCAGAGGCCAAGAACAAGTGTGCATGTGTTTGCAAAACAACTCTGTAAAGGAACGAATGCTGTTTGTGCTTCACATTCTTCCCTCCAACTAAACTTTTTAATATGTTTGGGTCTTGTGATTGGTTTGGAAAGGACTAACTTCTCACTGGAAAAAAAAGCTAACAACAATAAAAAAAAGTTAACAATAGGAAAAATAGCTGCATACACACAGAGACACCAACACATACAAACATGGCTATAACATGAGAGCAGAATAATTGCTTAGACTTATTTTCGTGTTGTAATGAAAAGAAATTACACTCTTGGCATCTTAAAGTGAATGAATACTGGGAAAATAAATCCACAAATAAAATGTGAATAAACCAAAAGATATCTTTCAGACTCAGTTTGCTTTTACCTGATGAGCCAGAAGGTTTCTATGGCTACATTTTACGACTATATCCTATGGATTTCCATGCTTACATTCTTCTGTAAATATATCAGTCACATACCTCATTTCTACACAGGATCTAACCACCATCATAAGAGGCTTGAGAGAGGAATTACTGTTTCTTAACATTAGGGAACTCAAAATTAGGTCCAGTTCATGAGAAGGCAAACTGGGTGAATTATTTTATAGTTATGATATTTGTCCTAATTGAATGTCTAATTTTTTTAGTTTAAAGTATTTCTGCCTCTTCCAAAATAAAATTATTATTTACTTATAAAAGTGCCAAAATGCTGATTTTTTCCACTGAGATATGAGAAAAATAGTCACCATGTAGTGTTTTTTTTTCCTTGAAGAGGAATTCATTCAATTTAAAGAACACTCCTTTAGTTAAATCTCCAAAACTTCTACCCCATATTCCAAGACAGCTGATGATTTTGCTACCCATTTCACTGATAAGAAAATAAGAATCAAAAGCGACCTTCAGTAGCTCCTACCACTGCAGCTAGTCCTACGGGTGCACCTGTACCCACAAACTATGACTTCACTCTTTCTGCTCTGGGTAAACCACACTCCTTACTCAGGCCAAGCTCTCTACTGTGCTCCAGTTACTATGCTCGCTAACATACTCAAGAGACTGTTCCAGGTATGTGTCCTTCCCTCTTCAGAATCAATAGTTCTCCCTTCTCTTCGTATCATTACAGCATAGAGATTTGCTGCCATTTTGCCCATCTTAAAAAGCAACAATCTTTTTGACTTCACATCTTCCTCTAGCTACCATTTCATTTCCCTGCTACTTTTTACATTAAAACATGTTAGGGGAGCCTGGGTGGCTCAGTCAGTTAAGCATCTGCTTTCAGCTCAGGTCATGATCCCAGGGTCCTGGGATGAAGCCCCATGTCTGGCTCCCTGCTCAGCAGGGGGGTCTGCTTCTCCCTCTTCCCCTGCTTATGTACTCTCTTTTGCTCACTCAAATAAATAAATAAAATCTTTTAAAAAATCTTAAAAGAATTGGCTATACTCGTTGTCTCCAAATAATCCTTTCTCATTCTATCTCAAATGCAGTTTGATTGGGTCTTTTGTCTCCCTTACATCACTAGCAGCTCCTTCTCAGAAACTTCTGCTGATATCTTCTCATTCTCTTAATCTTTGACCACTGTAGGGCAATGGGATGTGTGTCAGGCTTCTACATCACTAGCAGCTCCTTCTCAGAAACTTCTGCTGATATCTTCTTATTCTCTTAATCTTTGATCACTGTAGGGCAATGGGATGTGTGTCAGTCTTCTAAATTAAGATCTATACACTAAAAACTACAAAGAATTCCTGAGATAAATAAAATAAAACCTATATAAATGAAGAAATATACCATGTTTATGGATGAGAAAACTCAGTATTTTTAAGAGGTCAGTTACCTCCAAATAGGTCTTTAGATTTGAAATGATTCCAAAGTCCTAGCAGGTTTTTCTGGTTCAATTATCAAGTGATGCTAAAATTTATATGGAAATGAAACCAAGAAAGTAAAAATATAGATGGAAATGAAGAAAAGTAAAATTAAAATGATAACAAAGTTGAAAAAGTTATACTTTGATTTTACCATTCACTACTTCTCTGAAGTGATCAAGTTAGTATGGTGTTGGCAATATAGATCAATAGAATATAATACCATGCCTAAAGATAGAATTGCACTTATAGGGTCAATTGATTTTAGACAATAGTGTCAAGATATTTCAATGATAAAAGCATCATGATGCCTAAACAAATGGATGTTTATTTAGAATAAATTAACTTTGAACTTTACCTCACACAAAAAATAGCTTGAAATAGATCACAAACCTAAAGGTAAAACTTAAAAACTCCTAGAAGAAAATATACAAGATCTTGGAATAGGCAAAAATTTGTTAAGACACATACTCACACATACACATCACATACGAACACACAAAACCTAAGAGAAAAAAGATAGAAATACTGGGCTTCCCCAAAATGAAAAATGGCTGATCTTTGAAATACAACATTAAGGTATTTTTACAGCTCAATAACAAAACAAATAACCAATTAAAATAATTTTTAAAATATACGAACAGACATTTCACCAAAGATACATGTATGACATTTAAACACATAAAAATGGGTGTTCAACACCATTATTCATCAAGGAAACATAAATTAAAACCACAGTGAAATACCACTGCACACCCACTAGAAAGGCCAAAATTAAGAACACTGAAAATTTCCAGGGTCTTTGAGGGTGTGAAGCAACTAGAACTCTTACACCAGGCTGGTAGAAGTATAAAGTGTTAAAACTGCCTTTAAAAACAATTTGACAGTTCTTAAACTATGAAGCTCCACTCTTAAATATTTCTCCTAAGGAACTGAAAGCATATGTCCATATAAAGATCTGTAATAAAAATTCATGACAATGTTTTTTATAATGGCAAATATTGGAAACAGCACAAATACCCATCTGTAGGATAAATTAAAAATTGTGATGTATTCAGAAATGTAAAACTAGTCAGCACTAAAAAGACAAAAAATACTAATATTCACTATTTGAATTAAACTTTTTTTCTCAAGATTTTACTTATTTATTTGATAGAGAGAGAGGGAATGAACGGTGGGGAGGGTCAGAGGGATAGGGAGAAGTAAACTCCCTGCTGAGCAGGAAACCTGATGCAGGGCTTGATCCTAGAACAAGGATATCATGATCTGAGCTAAAGGCAGATGCTTAACTGACTGAGCCACCCAGATGCCTTACTATTTTAATTAATCTTAAAAAAAATGCCAAAAAAATATATTGGAAAAAAGTTAAAGCAATTCTATACTGACCAGAAAACAAGAGAATGGTTGCTTAAGGCTGAAGTGGGTGAAGATTAAGTGCAAATAGGCATAAGGGAATATTTTTAAGTGACAAAAATATCCTGTTTCTGATTGTGACAGCGGTTACATGGGTATATGCATCTGACAAATCTTATCAAACTGAGTATATTTTATTTCATGTAAAGTATATCGTATAAAGTTGAGTTTTAATAAATGATGATGATGATAGCAGATCTCTTAAAGACTTTGGAAAAATAAGAAAAATTGACAAGCCTTTCATTCTAACCAAAAAATATTATTTTGTTATTATGTTGTTGCTGGCATTGTCGTTAATGATTTTAGTAGACAATGAAAACCACCTCTCCAATCTCTTCTGATTGTTGGTCATTTAAAAATTTTTAGATCTATCTGGGTCAATTTGAATCACTTATATTTTTCTAGGGGATGATGATAATGATGATGATGATAATATTGAGAGGTAACTTCTACAGCTCAAAATATGTGCTAGGAAATGTTTTAAGTACTTAAATTGGTAATCTATTTAATCTATTTAATCATCACAACAACCTGATTAGCATTATATTATTCTTTTCTACATCTAACAAACAAGGAAACTGAAGCACACAGAAGTTAACTAAATTGTCCAAAAGCATCCAAACAGGAGACTGAGGAGGGATCAATCCCAGGCAGCCTGGATGAAGAATCTATAAAAACATTGATTTTATTATTCAAATCTTAATAGTCTTTATATTTTGTCTGCTTGACATGTCAAATTCTGTGAGAGGCATGGTAAATATTTCTTACAAAGATTTTTAAAATCAAGTAATCTTAATTTTAGAGAAGCTTTAGCACTATATATTTTGCTACTACATTGCTTAATGGATTAAGGGTGTGTGTGTGTATATGTGTGTGCGTATATACATACATCTCACTATATATGAAAATATATAGTGAATTAAATACATGTAAATATATAGTGAATTATATATATGTATATATATATATATAACTATACACATGATTGCATCTTTATGATTTTATAAAATCTTTAGGAATTTGTAAAAATGTGTTTATATCTCTTAGAATTTTATTTGGCATCCCTGCTTTCTCTCTGGTTTGCATTTCCTTATATACTTGTACGTGAACAAAACTTTTTTTCTACCACTTTGTTTTAGGTATCTTTCTTATAATTGTTATATAGCTGGATTTTTTAAATCCAATATGACTGTATATATATATTTTTAAAGATTTTATTTATTTATTTGACAGAGAGAGGGAGCCAGTGAGAGAGGGAACACAAGCAGGGGGAGTGGGAGAGGAAGAAGCAGGCTCCCAGCGGAGCAGGGAGCCCGATGTGGAGCTCGATCCCAGGACTCTGGGACCACGCCCCGAGCCGAAGGCAGATTCTTAATGACTGAGCCACCCAGGCGCCCCATGACTTTATATTTTTGGTAGGTTACCTTAGTGCACTTGCATTGATTATGGCAGCTGACATTTATATTAAAATGTATTGATTTCCTCTCAGTTTTCCAGAGGTATGGAATCAGGAGTCTCTCTAGGTGCAAGGACTCCTCACGTGTCCACATGGTCTGGGAGACACTGAAACCAACAGCTCAGTTTGCACACAGTGCAGTGAGACAGAATCATTCAGCAGGACCCCCAACATCAGGCACAGGCTGACAGGTGTAGAGCCGCTCAAGGGATTCTGTCACAGAATTCCTTCAGCAGTAAGACCAACTTAGGGAACTATGAAGAACTGTTCTTTTTTACCCCTGCAGGCCTTCAGGATAATCTGCCTTCATGGCTGCTATTTCTTCTGCTTTCCTGATATCAGGAAATTCTGCTTCTATCTTCTTCCTGATACTTCCCCGTAAAATACTTAGGCTCCCCTCACCTGCCAATTCTTGAAGTGGGCCCCCTGAGTTTTTATAAGCTTCAAACTTCACTAAATCTTGATCTACTTCTGCCTCTTGCAGGAAAAGAATATGACTAATAACTATTACTTGCATATAATTGCCTTATTGTGAAGACACCTCTAATAACATTTTTTTCTGAAGGAATTAAAAGAAAGATTAACACATAATGCTTTATTGAACTTATACAATCATTTTAAAATTATGATATACCAACACAGGCAGTATTTTGTTGTTGGTGTTACTGTTTTTGATTGGTTGGTTTATTTTTCATTCAGATATACAACTGTTCAGAATAACTCATGTTTAAAGCATATATTTTATGAGATATTTTTCCCCTGCCCACCATAGGTGATTCTTCTAATATTACTAAATTATAAATAATTTTACATAATTTCTTGAGTGCTTCCTGGGGGCTAGACACTAACTCTGAAATCTCATTTGACCCTTATAAAAACCTTATGAGGTAGGTACTATCCCCTTTGCTTTACAGGGATCTGAAGTTTGGAAAGATTAAATAGTATGTCGAGATCACACAAACAGTAAAAGGCCAAACAGAGATTTCAATGCAGGTCCATTTACTTCCCAAATCTGTCTTTTAAACCCCTCTGCCAGGAGCTCACTGCAATATCCATTGGTATATCAAATGGAAGGCAAAAAATAACCGCTCTAACTTTTATGGTTGTTTCCCCTCCTAAAGACATAATTAAAGGTTTCTCTTGAATACAGTGTTTTTTAAGCCGTAACTACACAGACTTTGAAAATTAACTAGATAGTTAAGCTTTGAAAAAGACAGATTAAATAATCCCAAGAAATCTAAATTATTTTTTTTCCCTTCCCTTTTCCTTTTTGGTAAGGGAGAGGTAGGGATTAGTGTCAGGAAGGGAAATCTGCGATACATATTTACTCTTACTCAGAAAAAAAACACATTGAAAGATGTGTGATAACAAATTTTATAGTCTTTTGGCCCAACAAAAAATTTTCTTTTCATTTGAGACCACATATGTATCATTCCACAGATATTCAAAAATTCACTTCTCTCTAGAAAATAATATAACATTTTGCCATGAAATGTATTACTTTTCAAAGTGATAATAGTGAAATGCATGTATTCTCCTTCTACCACACGATAAGCAAATGTATATTTTGGAAAGCTATTGCAATAATCCAGCTTGAGTTCCTTGATTATATTCATAAAAAAAAAATACAAGACTTGTTACACAATGATAACTTAAAACAGTGAGTAAGACCTGGCATCTTTTGACATGAATTGTTTTGCTTCAACCACAGAAGGACACTGCAAAGTTGTTTCATGGAACTGCCTGCCACCTGCTGCTTTCAATACTGAATTTTAATGAGCACCAATTGCTTTGCAAGACTCTCATTTTAGGAGTATTATTTACTGTGAGAACCATTGTGATCTTTCTAAATTATAAGGTAAATTGTTTGGGCCCCAGTGAAAATAAATGTATTTCATTAATGTGGTTCCTCTTCTACTCATATCTTTTTAACTCTAAATATTGAAAGATTTTTCTATGTGTAATAATTATTGTATCCTATTTCCTAGACACAGTAAAGACATCATACAACGTAAGTTCTAAAATCTGGGTTTTCATCAAGAGTTTAGTGGCTTTAACAAATTTCTGCCTTTCCTATTCTTGTCCTTCATTTCTAAAATATGCAAGTATTGCGTTAAGTTTTAATGGTGATTAGACATAGAATGTGAGTTTCATGAGATTTTTTTCCCATTAAAGAGAATTTACCTGTTGGCTCACTGGCATTATTACCAGAGATACAGTACAGGTTCTTTTCTTTCACAGACAATATACTGGTATTTCTTTCAAAATCACACAGTAGATCGATATCACCTTCAATCCTTTATCCTTCCATGTATATATACTTTTGCCATTGCTTTATTGTAGATGGAGTATACTTTCCTGCCCTTTGATTTTGAACTTGACACATGAATTACTTGGACCAACAGCATGTGAATTGAAGTCAGTGTCCCGGCTGGCTATAGGCCTTGCTTTTAAGTGCCCTTATGTGTTTCTGCTTACTTTCTTGTTCTTTTGGTATTGCCATAGAAAAACATGTTTTGGCTACTTGCAGTCGAAGGAAGATGAAGAATACTTGGAGCAGAGCCACTTTAGCTATCCATGCTAGTCAACAAAGGCTGGATTCTGCTTAGAGCAGAGTCTGAGACAAGGATTTTCTGTCTTTTGTCATGTATGAGTTATTTATTTGAAAACGTGATCTATGAGTAAGGGACAGGGAGAGTTAAAAAGTCTCTTGGGGAGCAGAAAAAGTCAATAAAGGGTGCATTACTGAGTTTTCTAGCATTAAGTATGAATGACTATTCAATACTACGGGGACATCTTAGAATCTACCACATCAAACACCTCTCAGGACCAACCACCCTGACAGAGCATGGGGGGAGCATTTATCTTCTGGCTCTCATATCCAGTGATAAGACAACCAGACACCTGATCATGTAAAATAGGACAACTGTGACAGTGAAAAGAGAAAGTATTAATAGCAATGCTGGTACAACTGATCTATCCTGGGCTAATGAGGATGTATGGCTAACCTACACATTGGTGTAAGGAAGTTCTGAGAGAAATTAACTCTCCTACACATGTATGGTACACACACACGAGTGCCAGCCAAGTTTGTGTGGGGCCTCAATACCATGGAATCAGAGAAACTGCTGAATAGAAATGAGATGAAATAGAGATGAAAGACGGTCAGGTCACAACTGTGTTAGGCTACACAAAACATTGGCTTGGATATTTGGTCAGGCTGAAAAGATTTGAAATTGGGCAGAAAAAGGTATCAAACTTCGTTCTCACTTTGAACCATTCAGATCTATTAAAAACCTTCATTAAGGGGCGCCTGGGTGGCTCAGTCAGTTAAGCATCTGCCTTCAGCCCAGACTCCTGGGGCTTGCTTCTCCCTCTCCTACTCTCCCTGCTTGTGCATGCACACTCTCTGTAAAATAAATAAATAAAATCTTTTAAAAAACAACAACAACAAACCTTCATTAAGTACAACTGGTAACAGTCAGCTTCTGGATTCAGCCAGCAAATTCCCTGCAATGAGTTTTGTTTTTTTTTTTTTTTAAGATTTATTTATTTATTTGCTTGAGGGGGGTGGGGCAGAGAGAGGGAGAGAGAAACTCTAAGCAGACTCTGTGCTGAGTGCAGAGCCTGGCTTGGAGCTGGATCTCATGATCCTGAGAACAGGACCTGAGCCCAAACCAAGAGTTGGACACTTAACCGACTGTGCCACCCAAGTGCCTCCCACTTTTTAAAAAAACTTTTATTTTATTTAGAGAGAAAGCAGGGGGGAAAGGGAGAGACAATCTCTAGCAGACTCCATGCTGAGCACAAACCTGATGTGGGGCTTGATCCTACGACCCTGAGACCATGACATGGGCTGAAATCAAGAGTTGGACACTTAACCAACTGAGTCACCCAGCTGTCCCTCCCTGCAATGACTTACAGGCAAGAGGCTTAGTGAAAATGTCTATGCCCCATTGAAACTCATCTTAGGACCATAATTTGTATCCACAATCTCACCCTGTACCACCAAATCTAGATTTCCTTCATCCTCAACTAGCAATTTGGCTGTTTGTCTGTTCAGATAACCCAGATAACCCAGAGCTTCTTCCCTGGGGAGGTTACTCCCTTAGATCCCTTGCCCTAGTGAAACTATGTTCCACAACTATTAATTTTCACATAAAATCCAGGAGATATTCCAATGAATAGTCAACATGACAGATATACTCCTCTAAGACCCCAGTATATAGCAGCAATGTTGCTTCTAATGATATTAAGGGTTAACTAGTCCCAGCAATATATTAACTTTTTTCTTTTATGGGAGTCCATGAAAACAAGAAGATTCAAGAGATCAGGTAGATGTCACAGAATATTTATTGTGTCGCCTAATGAAAGTTTTCTTCCTTTAGGATTCAGGAACTCTAATCTAAGTGATCTGAAGTTGGGATGGGACACAAATTCTGTGAACAGATAATTGAGCATAATGGTAGGAATAACCAATTGTACTACTATCTTTCATTTCTTGGGTCCAAGTATTCCACCTACTGTGGGCAACACCATGTATCAAGGCACTTTTTGTGTATATATCACATCCTAGGTGACTGGGCTCTAATACTGAAGGGTGTGTTCCCAGAACTGTCAATTTGGCTGAGTCTTGAAGTGTATTCCATCATTATATGTGACTAGGTGTCTCTGAGTGATAAGGTCTCACGGTATGAATGTTGAAAATCCCATTGTCATTCCACCCAGTGTCACTCATCCATTGACATAAAATGGATCCTTTGGGCTGAAGCAATGATATGTAGGATACCATAATGATAGACTAGCATTCTATAAGTCTTCCGAGGGTAGCGCCAGCAAAGGAACTACAGGCAGGGACGGAATAGTTATATCCTGAGTAGCATTCAATTCTGATAAGAATAAATTACTATTTCCCAGGATTGGTGATGTCCATTATAATCAACTTGCCATCAAGTGGGTATCTAGATCCTTGAAGAACAGCGCCATATTTAGGAGTCATGATTGGTCTCTGTTGCCAGTAGACTAGGGAGTCAGCAGTGGCAGTAGCTAGTCATCTATATGTTGAGGAAATTCACGTTGTTGAATTCATGCATAAATCCATCCATGAGGCCATGGCCACTCAATCCATGGCTCACTGCACTAAGACTAGTGTGATCAAGGAGAGAGAGTGACTGGCATTCAAGAACAAGTTATTCTCTTCAATTTAGTGCTTAGGCATCTCTTAGCAGTGGATAACCTCTCTTGGGCATTAATATGACAAGTGCATGCATTATGCTTGCTCCTTTAAGTCCGTCACCATGACTCTTTGTTTTTTGAGTCTGATTTTCTATGCTCGTTCTTTCCAGACTCTCTACTAAGTAGACAAACCATTCACTATTGCTCAGAAGTCCACGTACATTTCCCTACAAAGAGAATAGTGAACTGCTCACAGATCAGTCCTCCAGAAAGATTCTCATTTACCCCTTTGTTTAGAGCCACCCTGAAATGGATATAATGAGAAAGCAGTCCATTTTTGGTTCACCATAATCTCTCACATCAACGAAATTGTTACGTATGCCTGAAGTATGTTTTCCCTCTTCTTTCAGTTAGTGTTTCTAGTTACAGTATATGTTGGTTAAAAAATACAGAACATGCACAAAACGATGTGTCTCTTTACTAATGATGGGGGTAAATGGTGAAATAAATTATCCTTTGTTAGAAGGGATGTCTCAGGATGCCACAGCTATTTAGAAACCTAAAGACGTCAATGTGTAGAAGTCTCAGAACCTTTGTAGGTTTATTTCCAATCATATGACATATTTATCTTACTAGGACATCTCAGTTACTTTTCCTTATTGGTGACCAGATCAATCAGGATAATCTTCAGTATAGTGCACCAGTGTGGTATTCTGCATAAGTGCAAGATAATCAAGGTAACTGCAGACTGTAATATGAGAACAATGTAAAAGAATTAACATAGTCCATAACAAGAGAGTGAATATGTACTATTATCCTTCACATGAAAAGATAATCTACTTTCCTTCCTTTTCTTGATGCAGATTGAGAAAAGCATGTTCACTAGACTAATACTAACATTCTAAGCATCAGATACTGTGTTGATGTGTTTCAGTAAAGAGAACACATTTAGCTTAGCTCAGCAGTACACTTGCAAATGTGTACAACAGTACCAAGTATTGGGAAGTCCTAACATTCTAATATATGTGTTATCTTGTTGTTGTTAAAAGAGCCACATGGTTAATTAAATGGAAATATGATAGGACTACCATTCCTATATCCTTTAAGTTTTTGATAGTGATGCTAATTTCCACAGTTCCTCTTGGGATGTGGTATTTCTTCAGATTTGTTATTTTGCCATGATGTAGGGATAAGAAAGAACATATAGGGATCTTATACTTGGCTCTTCCTACCATAATGCCTTTTCTGGTACAGGATGGGAGGTAATTTGAAGGTTCTGCTGGCTGGCTGTTACATATATTTACCCAATTTTATACTCAGAGATTAGGAAATACCCATATAATTGGTCCATATATACACTGGGCTTGGATCAATTTTTTTTTTTTTTTTTTTTTTTTTTTTTTTAACCTGGCTTCAAAAGCCTACACTCTTAACTGGGGGACTTCATGCCTTGCCATGCACCAATTCTCAAAAATTTTGGACATTTCCTTTCCCAGAGCACAATTACTCTGGTAAACAGCCACTGTCCTCTAAGAAATAGAAGCATATTTACTGTGCACAACTGCAGTGTCATTACAAGTCCTTCTGCTTTACTTTCAATCAATGGGCCTTGGGTTAAGACTGACATCTGGAAACTTAGATCTTATAAACACAGTGGTTTTTTTTCATTTTGATCTGACATTAAAAATGTGGGTTTTTTTTTTAATATTAAAAGTCCAGTAATTCCTTTTTTGACTGCCGATGTGTTACATTTGAGGATATGCTATAATCTATTAGACATTGTCATTCATCTCCACAGTTTAGGAATTTTGATTGTCACTCAGGCTTGCTGCCAATTATAGTAATCGTATCTAACTTGCCTTTAAAAGTAAACTGCTGCCAAATAAAACTGCCATTCTGCAATTCATTACTCGTATTGCTACCAAGAAGCCCTGTTCTATTACATGTAATACTGTCAAATCTGGTCTACAGAGGACAGCCACCACCAAAGGACCAGTGCCCCCCTTGTTAGGGTGTTCTTTATTGCCTTAGTGAAAAGATTCTCCCTTTAGTCCTCCAAGGTAACATGGTAAGAGAGAGTGGGTTTTCCTGCACCATATAATAAGTCCATTTTAACCTTCTAACTTTCTTGAATCTTCTGACTCTTACCTCAATTCAGTGGCAAGACCATTTTATCACCTAACCTCTTTTATTAGATATATTCACATTTTATCGCCTAACCTCTTTTACTAGATACATCAGCATGTCTAAGTTTCTAGGAGCTATCATAAAGAGCATTAACGACTGATTCCACATGCCTTTCCCAGAATATTGAAAAGGGATTCACAGATGAGTACTCCTGTGATAATTTATTCTCGCCTTATATATGTTCTGGGTCTTACCCTTGGCTCCCTTCAAAGCAGAACCAGAGTGGTTCCAATTAGTTTACACCAACTGGTTAAATCAGGAAGATGAACTTGGATCAGAGATGAGGGATGGGGAAAGCAGAGAGAGGAGTCAATACAAGAGTGAATATACTGAAGCTATGGGTAACTGGTTCCTCCATCCCATTGGACTTTGAGATTTAGATCAGTCTCAGAATCATCTATCAATAACCTCCTGACCCCCAGTGCTCAAAGTGTGTCTCATGGGAACATGAACTCCTCCACATCCATGCTTTGTGCATGTGTGAATGCTGGAAAGGTACCCAGGGTTGTCCCACTGCCACAGGGTCAGAGAAGCCTTGGAGCAGAAGATGAAGGGTACACTGTACAAACTTAAGCAAATGCCATCAAATGGCACCTGCGTGAATCTGGTCAAAGACTGCACATAGATGACACAGGAGATAAAGCTGAAAAGATCTGAAGCAGTGTCCAGGAGCAATCTGATAGATAATGCTCTGAGGAATAAAAGGGATGAAAATAAAATTGTTGTAGTTTCTATTATTTAGTTTCGCTTTTTAAAAAAAGATTTCATTTATTTATGTCAGAGAGAAAGAGAGTGCACGAGCCTGGGGAGAGGCAGAGGGAGAGGGAGAAGCAGGCTCCTTGCCAAGCACGGAGCCTGACATGGGACTAGATCCCAGGACTCCAGAACCACGACTTGAGCCAAAGGCAGACCCCCAACCTACTGAGCCACCTATGCATCCCTCGCTTCACTTTTTAGATAGGTAATTTTACTACTTTTGAATGTACAAGGTTAGTTAGTACTTATTTTGTATTTTGTCAATGGCTGTATTCTGCCCCTCCTCACCTTCAGTCATACCTCCTAGACATAATTTTAATTTTATGGTCTCTGTTATTTTGAATTTTGGTTTCTAAAGTCTATGTTTATTTCACAAATATGTATTTATAGTCCTGAGTTTGGTTACATAACTTTAGACAGTATCTTCTGACTTCTTATAATGCAAGTATTTGTCACCTAATATTCCTTCTTCCGTCTTGAGGGTTTTTGTAATCTTATTATTTTTAGATATTTTACTAATTACCTTTTAATCAATGAATAGAATACTTAAGCCTCTTATCATCTCATCAAATTAGAAAGTATTTCTACACACTATGCTATATAAAAAATATTAGCATTCCTATCCCTCTATCCACACTTCTCCAACACCAGGCAACTCTCTTCTTCAGCTATATTTTTCCTTTCAATTTGTCAGTTGTGCAAAGATTCTTTTTTTAGTCCAATAAACATAATTAAGACTTCTGTTAGTTTTTTTGTCATTGATTTGAAATACTGAAAACCATTAGCAGGAGTTTAACTACTTTGGATTCAGTATTCTTCCCTGTGGTTCCAATGTCCATTACTTCTCAGTCATTTGATAAAAATTATTCTCGGAGTCATATTCAGATAAATGTCTTTATTGCCTTAATTCATCAATGGCTTAGGATCATACTACATTTCATTGTACTTTATAATGGAAACTTGGATACCCTTAGTGTTTTTGTGATTTTCTTATTGCTTTTATTTTTTTTTCTTGTGGAGAAAAAAAAATTCTTTTCAAACATTAGTTACCAGTTAGCAATCATTTTTTAGCTTCATATTCATTCTTTTGTTTGAAGACTCCATTCCATTTTTCTTAAGACATTCGACTTAGATCTACGTTGAACTGTCTTTGTGAAAGTAGACCCTTTCTGGACATCACCCTGTAGCTTATTTTCACTGTACTTGTAAGTTAACTCCATTTGTTCTTGTATCTCACATCTTCTTCTCTTGGCTTGCACCTTCATTTTTTCTGGCACAAACCCACATGTATCCTGTGAATCTTCTTGTCTGAGAAATATTTACTTTGGTTTTAGTTCTTTGACTGGTGTAGGATTTATAGTTAAAATAACTTTCCCACAAAATCTGAAAGCACTGTCTTCTAGAAAGTGGTTTTACTGATGCAATATCTGATGCCACCGTGATATACAATATTTTATAGATTATCTTTGTTTTTCCAGGAACTTTTAGCACTTTTTCTGGGTGTTTTGAGGTCTTATGGCATGTATAGGTATAGATTTTTAAAAATTCCCCTCATTTACCAGTTTAGATGATTTTTATGTCTACATGTGTGTCTCTCATGTTCCGGAGCATTTTATTATTTCTTGATACCTTCTTCCCCTTCCTTTATTCTCCTCTTTATATCTAAATTATGGTTTTGTGTAGCATTTCTTTGACCGATCCTATATTTATATCTTTTACATCTCACTGTCTCTTTTTTAATTTTAATTATGTTTTTTATCTCCAGTTATCATACTCAATATTTTTGTGTTTGTGGGTATATATTTAATTGGATTTTTGATATTTTCAATGTTAATGATTTTTATTTCATAGTGTAGCTTAAAATTTGACTTGGTTGAGAAACCTCAACTCCTCTCCAGCAGCATTATTCCTTTTCTCCATGATTCTAAATTCTTAATGCCTGATTCTAGAAAAATACTTTTATGGACTGAATTCTCCCTCCCCCCATTCACATGTTGAAGCCTAACCCCAAATGTGAAAGTGCCTGGAGACAGGGTCATTAAGAGGTAATTAAGATTAAATGAGGTCATAAGGGTAGGCCCTAATGTACTACGACTGTGGCCCTATAAGAAGGAGAGATCTTTTTCTCTCTCTCTGCCATGTGATCACAGCAGGAAAGCAGCTGTCTATAAATCAGGAAAAGAGCCTTCACCAGCACCCAACCATGCTGGTACCCTGAACTTGGCCTTCCAGCCTCCAGAATTGTGAGAAAATAAATTTCTGCTGTTTAAGTCACTGAGTCTGTGGTATTTTGTTATGGTACACTTAGCTGGTTAACATAAATATCTTTTTTAGTTTGTTTTTATCATGATAACAGCAAATAACATCCGTTTATTGATTCGTAAAGCCACACCTCTCCTGATAAGTTTTTTGGTCCTAGAGGAAAAGGATACTATTTCTGTCTATAATTACAGCATGCAGTATACTACTTGGCCAGTACTCACAAAATAGAATTTTGTTGGACTGATTTTGATGACAAAGTGTGACGTGTAATAGTTTTCCTTCGCCAAATCTTAAGACATGCTATCGTCAGGTGATGCAAGGCCATGCCATGGTCATAAATAAACCTGAGGATTCACTTGCATAACATTACCTGAGCCCAGTGTAGGTTAGGCAGCTTGCATTTTTCTTACAACAAGGAATTCAGAGACTAAGCTACTTCTATCTCTCAACTTTGCCACCTTACACGCCTTTGTTTATACCTGTGCTGAGGACAGAGAAAGCTGGAGGAAGATAATCCCCATGTTTTTGTCATGACCAGAAGGGCACATCAATTCTGTTCACTCTCTACTATAAAAATGAATCATTTGACTCTATCTAGATTCATGGGACCCAGAAAGTGGATATTGGGTAAAAAAATAAACTGTTTATGCCAGGTGCCTTCTATAATATGCTGAGAGTTGAGTTTAGTAATCATTATGTCTACTTTCTGAAGAATTTGCCAACAAATCTACTAGAGCAGAGGTTTACCAGTAAGAAGAGCCCGTGATTTCACTTCCTTTTAAGTCAATTCTTATGAGGTTTAGTGTGATATACATCCTCTATAATTAGTGAAAAATAATCTTACAGAATTTATCTAAAGTATCAGTTAATTAAATATAAAAATGGATGAAACACAGCAGTAGCAACTATAAATGTCTCTGTCACTGTATAGTAAGAACAAAATGTTAAACACACCATATAGTTATATTTCACTTATCTAGTAAAAACATTACTCCTAGAAAAATTATATGATATTTAATTGTTCAATATATCATACTATTCTTATTTTCTTAGATAGTTGAGTGCATGTAGTCATTTGGGCAAATTAAACATAAGTTAAAAGAATTTCTGCTAGGGGTGCCTGGGCGGCTCAGTTGGTTAAGCATCTGCCTTCATCTCAGGTCATGATCCCAGGGTCCTGGGATTAAGCCCCGAGTTGGGCTCCCTGCTCAGTTCTCCTTCCCGCTGTCACTATCTCTGTCTCTCTCTCTCTCAAATAAATAAAATAAAATAAAATAAAATAAAATAATTTAAAGAAAAATACAAATTACTTCAAGGTGGTTATCTTAATTAGTAGCTCACACTGCTGGCATTCATTAGAGAATTAGTCCATGTTTACTTAATCTGTTATGATACTATTTAATTAATGATAAAATCTGAAAATTTCAAGTTAACCTCTTAGCAAATGAAAAAAGTTAAATCAAGATAACATGATTGGTAGAAAATAAACAAACTGATTTTGAAACCTTAAGTTCAAAGAAAAGTCCCCTAATAATAAAATGTTTGAGTTAAGGTCTCAAGAATGGGTAAGAATTAACTGCAGTAAAGGGAAAGAAAAATATGACCAACAAGTGGGACTGGGTGGGACAATGGTCCTGTATCAGAAGGAAAGCAGAGTATTCAAAACATTAAGAGAAGGCAGGCTGATTGAGAGGCAGCAAGGTGGGGAGAGGTGGGCAGGTGAGGCTGGAATGGCTTTCTACATTCGGCATCCTCTTACGATGCCAAATAAATACATAATAATTAGTCCCAATTTATCATCTACTCACACATTTCATCAGCATTGTTCCAGCAATTCATTGTGATATAGACTTCTGAGGATAAGGAGACAAATATAAAGGAATTTTTATTTATATGTTTGTTTTACCCTGAGGAACTCACATTAAATCTTTTATACAACAAACTCATTAATTTGCATGCCTACAAATTAGGCACTGTGAATTCTATGTTGTACAGTGTCCTTCCTACTAACTGCCACAATGTCAGTGGGGTTCTCTGAGGCCATTCTGTACAGACCTGCCTTTACAACCACCTTCCCTGTATCTCTACTAAACACTTAACTGCGTCTCAAGAGTTGTGTTCATTGCTCACACTTTGGTACATCCTTCCCTATTCAATCAGCATAGGCCCAGCTGACACAAAGATGTCCAGTGAAGTAGAAATTGAGTAAACCGTTTTGTACATTCATCTGCCTTTCTCTGGGGTCATTTCTTTTCTGCCGTGCAGCAACAGATTTGAACATTTTTAGCCCCACCATGATATCTCAGGCCAAGGAAATAAAAGGTACAAATCAATATTTGGAGCTTATCTGTAATGGAATTGCAAGCTCTTTAACAAGACAACCCACTGTCAGGACTGATGTGAGATTATTGAACATGTTTGGGAAAAATGGGGGAAAGGGTTTACTCTGAAGTCATTTAAGCAACCTGTGTTTTTTTCTGGAGAATTTCAGATAAATAACCATGCATAAATTATAAACCATCATACAACCATGCCATCTTAACCTTGTCCTCAATATCTTTATAGAAGCTTTGTAGTTAGTCAGTTTCCAATTTTTTCACAGCATATATTTCACAACTTTTTCTTTTAACAATGTATATACTAGAACAAATTGTTTTCTAAAATCCAGATTCTTTTTTGTATGTGGTTGCTGTTGTTACTGCAACTTGACTGAATCTAGTAGCAGGTAAGTTGGTTACCTATTAAACTGATTTTCTAAGGGAGAAAAACTTTAAAAAAGAAAAAGGAAAAGAAAAGAAAATTAAAATGGCAATGGGTTTGCAATGTCGTCTTTCTTAAGGTTTGCAAAATGATCACTAAAACTATTTCCTTTCTGAACACTGCAGGGTAAAAAGGACTGTCAAAACATATATCCACCAGGGGTGTCTGAGTAGCTCGGCTGATTAAGCATCTGACTCTTGATTTTGGTTCAGGTCATGATCTCAGAGTTGTGAGACTGAGCCCCACATGGGGCTCCGAGCTCAGTGTGAAGGCTGCTTAAGATTCTCCCTCTCCCTCTGCACCTCTGTCTCTAATGAAAAAAAAAAAAAAAAGACATACATCCACCAGTAAACCAGCAGTCCTCAGTATAACTTAATAGCTAATATCATTATGCAAATATCACTCAATATTAATTCAATTATCATTATCTGAATTTGATATGTGTCAGGTACTGGGCTGGGTAGATAGTTGGAATATAGAGATACTGCTTTAACTTGGTTCCCTAGCAGAAAGTCTGAGATGGGAATTCTTCTTCAAGTAGTTTATAGGCTAATTGCTCTGGAAAAAGAGAGGGAGGAAAGCAGGATATAGCAGGAGAAAACAGCTAGGGAGCTATAAGCTAACTCCAGCCTGTCCCAGTGGAAAGCTCTGGAACATGGACTGCACCACAGAGTTGATTCTGCTTTATGCAACAAAAACAGCTGCTATCTCATCAAGTCAGTCAGTTTGGCTGTGGGCTTTGAAAGAGGGTGGGTGAGGGGCAGCACTCTCTCTCAGGCACAAGAACTCCAGTTTAACTGAGGGCACTTATGTGGAAAAAAGCAACAATAAGCCTTTAGCAGCCAAGTCTCAGTGGCTGGAGGGTACATGCACTGGCCTGGAAAAGCAATTTGCATAGGGTAACAACACCATCCACTACTGAAGCATCTGTTATGATCACCATATGACAGCAGAAAACTTTAACTTAACCACATAGAATGATTACTCAGCATTATAAGGTTACTAGAGGAAGAATACTCTATACAAACAAGCAAATGCAAATTTAAAAGAAAACAAAAAGTTACCATTAGTATTTTTCAAAGATTCTCCTAAAAAAAAGTCCCTTGAACTCTCACAACCAGTATCAATTTTGGAATTGGAACTGGTTTGGTTGTTTCACTATTTAAATTGTTTATTCTTTATCTGGCCATGAAATAACTTTGAAAACCCATTTCCTCTCTGCACTACCAGAAAAACAAAACATAAAAGTACATGGAGAAATACACATTTGCTTTTCTTTAAAATGTGCTAGTAAATACATACATTTTACCAATCTATTCCCTAATTTTCACCAACTGACTTCCATTAATAATTCAGCAAACACAAATGTTTAAAACTCCAATTTATCTCAGTGGAGTTTAAGATATATCTTAACCTTAATGGAGAAATCATAAATAGTTATTCCTCTCACATCACTTTCCAACTTTTTTCATGCTTTGTAGCACATTTTTGATTCTATTATTAAATAGTATCACTTTTGTCTTTGATATATCTGTACCACTGAATAGTTCCAAGATGGAGCAGTGTCTGATTCTTCGTGTTTTCTGAATGGGCTGGTGCCTTGACTGTAGGAGTGCTCAACCGATGTGTGTTGAATTGGTGAATAGGCAGTGACGTTACATTTTATGAGGTGGTCAGTTAATAAAGACAGCAAGAAAAGCAACAGTTCCATAAAATTAAAATTTTCCTTGAAAAGCTTATAAAATTCCCGTTAAGAAATATATATGGTTTTGTGTATATATTCCTGTGTCAGCTCTTCTAATTCCATTTACTCAATATTTTTTATGCTTCTCAATTATTCTTCAATTTCTTCCTCAAGGGTAGTGCTGATTTGTCACGACCTACTTAAAGATCACTTAAACAAGGCATTTAACTCTTTCTAATGGTCAGGAAACCCTGAAACAATCTTTATACGTACTTTCCATAAATTTTGATAGTTTGTATCGGTTGTTTTTGGTGTGACTACATCCACTGCCTATTTAATATGAGTAAGGAAATAGGGGCATATCCCATGCATAAAATTAAATTGGCGTAAGATAAATACATTAACTTAAAAAAAAAAAAAGGACTCATCTCCTATTGGTTTTATTAAAACTTTCAAATATCCTCATATCTTATTTTTTTCACATTTATCCATCATCTTAAAAAGCATTCAATAAGTGGTTTCTTTTAGACCTTTACGTTGTAGTCACACCCAAGAGCCACAGCATAGTAGCCAAATTAGCATGTACCCATTCGCTCCCTTAATAGCGATTTGCCTTTCTATATGCAGACTGTCACATTGTTGTGTTTACAGGATTGCTTCCAGCAGCTAATTATTGTGAACAACATAATGCTATATGGTACTGACAAAAGTAAATATGATAATGACCATGCATACTCATCATAGCTTCATCTTTGGAAAACTATTTCAGAAAGTAAGCAATTGATGATAGTTGGAATACAAAGCAAGGGAGAGGGGGAAAATTTGATTACTAGGTTTTAGAGGTTTCAATTTGCTGAAAAAGTAAATCTCTAACATAATGACATGCAAGAATGTGGAAGAAAAGGCTCCATTACCACTTGGACAGCTGTTTACATTTTCTTCCATCTGGAGCACAAGTGAAAAGAATAAAATTTTGTTTGATTGGAACGACCCAGGTCAGGGAATTAAAAATGCAACAAAATTCCCCTAAAGCAGCAGGGTCCACAAACTGATTTCCCCTAAGCCAACACAAATTTATCTCTTCCCCAAAGCAATCAGCATTGTGGACATTGAATAAGATGGAGATTTTCCAGCAGTTGTTTTCCCCTTCGCCCAACCTCCATTGTCATGCATTGTTTCCTTTTGAGGTTCATAAGTCCCATTTCCATGTAGTAGGATCAAACAAGAGGACATTCTCAACCATAGGCAGAAAATGATATAAATTTTAGGAAATTCTAAAAATATTCTTTGTCTAATCATATACAATAAGATAGACACTGATTTCTGGTAAGTAGCTTAAAATAAAATTGCATTAGTAGAGAAATACAAACCACATAAAGAGAAATTGCTCTACAGCAAAACCAATTTTACTATGATATGGGAAACAGACTGAAGTTTCTCTAAGGCTTACTTACCATGCTAACCATAAAGATATTAACATCTACAATTAATTCCGAAGTAATAAACAAACATATAAAATAATTAACTTATGAATAATCTGAAAATTTGACCTGGGAAGAAAGACTTCACTGATAAACAAAATGACAAAGAAGTTTCTAGCTGAGGAATAAAGTATCTTGTGATATTTCCATATTATATTACGAATGTCTCAGAGTATTTGTATACCCATTGCTCTAGTCTCATTTCATACTACAGTAAAAAGAATTAAACGCAGTTTGAAATTTCTATAGTAATTCTGTATGTATAAAAAAGTAAGTGCAATACTTTTGCAGTGAAAAATAGAAATATACAATACATTTTGGCTTTTCATGTTCTTTGACTTTTTAAAAAAAGATTTATTTATTTAATTTAGATGTGAAGGAGGGACTGAGGGGGAGGAAGAGGAGAGAGAGAATGTCAAGCAGACTTCCTGCTGAGTACTGAGCCTGACTTGGGGCTAGATCCCACAACCCTGAAATCATGACCTGAGACAAAATCAAGAGTCAGACGCTTACCTGACTGAGCCACCCAAGCACCTCTGTATTCTTTGACTTTTAATTCAATTATTCTATCAGTCATTTTCAGTGTTCTTCTCTTACATAAAAATACCTGGGTATATTTAGACCTCTAATAGTTTTCCAATGCTGCTGTAACAAATTACCACAAACTCCAAGGTTTAAAATATATTTTTTTTATTTTTTATTTATTTATTTATTTTATTTTTTAAAGATTTTATTTATTTATTCGACAGAGATAGAGACAGCCAGCGAGAGAGGGAACACAAGCAGGGGGAGTGGGAGAGAAAGAAGCAGGTTCACAGCAGAAGAGCCTGACATGGGGCTCGATCCCATAACGCCAGGATCATGCCCTGAGCCGAAGGCAGACACTTAACCGCTGTGCCACCCAGGCGCCCCCAAGGTTTAAAATAACATGAATTTATTAACTTACAGTTCTGGAGGCCAAAAGTTCAAAATCAAGTTTTGTTGGGAAGGCTGCGTTCCCTCCGGAAGCTTTGAGAAAGATCCCATTTCTTTGCTTTTTTTAGCTTCTTGCATTACTTGGCTCTTGGCCCTTGCCTTGTCTTCTTTCTCCAACTTACTGTTTTCACGGTCACAACTCCCACTGCCCGCTCTGATCTTCCTGCCTCCCTCTTATAAAGACACTGGTCTTTAAGAGGACCTTTGGTTACATTTGGTTCATCCAGATAATACAGGAAAATTTTCCCATCCATCTCAAGATTCTTTACTTAATCACATCTGAAAGTCCCTTTTATCACACAAGCCAACACATTGACAGGTTTTGGGGGATTAGGACATGGACATTTTAGGGGGCCCATTATTCAGCCTATTACAACAACTTATAATTTAAGTATAAACTGATTGTTTCCCACATCCTATAACGCCATGTAAATATCACATTGATTTTTGCTTATTACTCATCTTTCATTTTTAAAGTGCTTAACAATTTTATATTAAAGTATTTTATTTTTATGCTGTAATAATAAAACCTCATGCAGGTTTGCCAGTACATTTTATAAAATTGTCATTTAAAATTACTTTCCTGGGGCGCCTGGGTGGCACAGTGGTTAAGCGTCTGCCTTCGGCTCAGGGCGTGATCCCGGCGTTATGGGATCGAGCCCCACATCAGGCTCCTCCGCTATGAGCCTGCTTCTTCCTCTCCCACTCCCCCTGCTTGTGTTCCCTCTCTAGCTGGCTGTCTCTATCCTGTCGAATAAATAAATAAAATCTTTAAAAAATAAATAAATAAATAAATAAATAAATAAATAAATAAAATTACTTTCCTTTCACAAAAATAATAAGTCATTTTATAATGTTTTCACACAGAATATACACAACACATATATGTATATTTATCATTATATTTATCATTCATCTTAAAAAAGCAAATTTTCTCTTAGAAGTGTTTTTCAAGGGTGATGACCAATGTCTTGCAATTTAGAGAAAAATTAAATTACTATGCGCTATAAATTAAAGCTCTGTAATTTTAAATTATCAAAATAAAATTCTAAAGGTAGGTATTATTATATCCAGTTTAAGAATGACAAAACTGAGACTCAGAATGAATTGGTGAATTCTCCAAGGCTATTCAGGTGATGGATTATGGGCTTACTCTCTGAATCTAGAAACTGGTCAAAAGGTAGACTACATCAGTAGAAAACAGAAAATTCCATTCTGCAGATTGTATCATTGATATAGTTTTAGGTAATGGTCATTTAAAAATATCTTATTGTATGTATTCTAGTCTGGCTTCTAGGTTCTATCATGAATGAATCTTTCCCCCATTAGTCTCCAAATGACTTTATTAAAACAAGGGCATAGTAAGTGAAAAGCATCAGAACATGAAGTAAACTTCAAGTTCCCATGGACATCTGAGAAGTTATCTGCTCCTTTGTCATTCTTCTTTTCTCTGTCTTCAAAGGTTGTTTTCATATGTTATTTTCTCTAGGAGGCTGTCCCAGACCTACTCATCCTTGCACAAAGTTAGTTGTCATTGATTCTGTGCACTTTCTTTTTTTTTTTTTTTTTTGGACTTAATAGATATTTCAGAATGTTCTATCCTAAAACAGCAGAACACACGTTCTCTTCAAGTGTACACAGAACATTCTCCATAACAGATCACATGTTAAGTCACAAAATAGGCCTCAACAAATACAAAAAAGATTGAAATCATACTATGTACGATTTCTGGCCACAGTGCTACGAAACTAGAAATCAACCAAAAGAAAACATTTCGAAAGACATGGCATTTTATTTATTTTTTATTATTATTATTTTTTGGTATCAATCTTTGATTTACATTCTAGTTAATCATAGCTCTGCCCTCCATTTATTACTACTATTTTTTTTTTGTATCAAGCTTTGATTTAAATTCTAGTTAGTTAATCATAGCTCTGCCCTCCATCGTCTCCCCACTGAGCACTCAGCGTGGTTCTTCCTCTTTATCCCTCCACTATAAGCTCAGGGAAAGAAGGGCCTTGCTGATCTGGTTTAAAAGCTGCATCACCATACCCTAGGGCTTGGGTGCTGGAATACATCTCATAGGCACTAAATTCTGGTAGGTACTAGATATATAACTGATGATAGAACGAATGAACAGATAGGTAAATGAAATGTGAGTTTTGCAGAAATTTTGAGAATGATTGCTGGGGTTTTATGTTTGATTAATATTTGATGGTGTCTTTCTAATTCTTCTTTTGATTTTCAATATATATTCAACATACTCCTCACATAATGCTACATTGTATCTAAACCTGTTCGGTTGAATTAACACCCCTAAAAACTTAGATTGATAAAAAAACAAAAAGTCTTACCTTTGGCAGTATTTCTTACAAGAATGACAACAGTGTAAAGATGAAAAGCACATCAGTGGGACCTGTTCAACAGACACAGCAATGATGTAAAAACATGCACTTTAACAACTGTATCTACTCAGAGGAATATAAACAGCAATTTTTGTTAGAAAATAACAGACTGTTTTAGGAAAGTGAACAACTGATTAATTCTTTTAATTTTTAAATTAATATTTATGAGTCTCCCAAAGTGGAAACAATCACACTATGTAAAGATACCACCATTTGTATTTTTACAGGAATCTTTCCTTCACTGACTTTGATAAAACTACAAATTCTTACTATAAAGTAAAGAGTAAGCCAAGATTAATCTTTTTTTTTTAAATTCGTGTTTTCATATATAGAACTTGCTCAAGGCAAGGTATACCTACATAGGCAAAAGCCATTTTAATTTTAAAGAAGAAAAGTAGCTAAGAGGCATTTTTTAGGAGATGGAAAATTACAGATTATTCACAATTGAGTGACTACAATGCAAACAACCTACTAAGTTTTTTGCCCCCTGAGGAGATCAGTGGTATTCTTCTTCCCTTAGAAAAACCCACTTGTCAGAAGAGAATTAAAACTTAATCTAGTAGAAACTCCATGCCCACATGTTTTTTGTGTAACAAAATCTCAGTATCATCAAAATAAATTTGTGCTTTTCCTTTGTCAAGTTTTTATTTCAAGAAGCTTGGTTAAAATTTTATCTGAATTTGCACTCAATCCAAATGATGGCCCAGGATTTCTGAACCTCATACTGTAGACATTTGAGTGGTAGGGGAGCATCATTAGATGCCAGGTATGACAATCAAAGTGTCTCCAAATATTGCCAGATGTCCTAGGGATGAGGGGGGCAGCAAATTCACACCTAGTCGAGAACTACTGGCCTAGACAAATAGAAGAACCAAACAGAATCAATGCTGTGTCAGTTAAACAGAGAGACATATTCTCTGGTATTTCTGTATGATACAGAGTGAAGCACCTCATTCAGTAATGATCAGGGTCACTGCTTGTGTCCTAAACTGTGGATTTTATGCCTGACTGAAAAACCAAAGTATACATTATACTTGGAAACTGGGCAGAGGGCACATACAGACATGCCATGGAAACAGAACTCACCCATTTGATTATTTCTACTGCTGAGATTTATGACTGGAGAGCCAAAACCTTACCCCCCTGCTACATTCCAGCCCTTAGTTATGATGGCCACACTAGTTACCCCAGGGAAAGCATGAAGTGGATTCAGCCATTTTGACCCTACAGCATATAGTTCCTGGCTTTTCTCAACAAATTCCAAAGGCTGCTGACCTGAAACTGCTGGAATATAGTCAGAAACTTACACAGCAAAGGAATAAAAACAACAGGAACACACACTTACTCTTTGAATTAAAAAGTATATAATATATACCCCTCTCCTTTAATGTTACGCGACCTACAGATAAACACACACACACACACACACACACACACACACACACACAGACACAAACACCGTGACTTTAACTTTCTTTCTCCCTATGATTATATTAAATTGAGTTGTTTATGCTGGGGTCTAGTGTCCCCTCTGAATTGAAGGAATGGCTTTCTCCTTGTGTGTCTAGTTCTTGCATTTATGCTGCTCCTGAAATGTTAGCAAACATGTTAGCCTTTCAATTTGCCTGTCTCCTAGGTGAGGGTCTGCTTATTCTTCAGTGACTATCTAATTATTTTCATCAGAAAGGTGAGCTCTGAAAGGAGTAACATTGCAAAGCTTCTGGGTTTTGTTTTGTTTTGTTTGTAAGTAAACAGGAGTGGGAAGGCAATATTTACCAAAGGGATTTCAAGTAGGATCTCAAGAAATAAGATGCCCTGGATCTCCTTACCTTGTTCAAGGTAAGACGGTGCTTATGTGCACAAAATATTATAAAAAATTACCAGAAGTAAACGGCCTGCAATTCTTAACTAATTTGATAAAATAGAGGGATAATTGGATTATGGATTAATTATGCATTTAGCCTGGATTATGAGTTTTTGTTCTGATTCGTCAAGTTTAGCTGGTTCTCTCAATTTAATGAAGCAAAACATGTCTGCTGTTCCCTTGTAGTAGCCGGTAGGTACATTTGTTTGGGTACAGTGAGAATGAGC
Organism: Ursus maritimus; assembly: GCF_017311325.1. NCBI lineage: Eukaryota > Metazoa > Chordata > Mammalia > Carnivora > Ursidae > Ursus > Ursus maritimus. Next base: position 16,053,357 of record NW_024423786.1, read on the forward strand.
CAAAATTCTGCCAAAATACTTTAGAGGGCAAATTAAGTTCAAACAAAAGAATAAGTAGTATTCTAGTCACCTCCTTAAATCTCCTACTTTGCCCATGAAAGTGTAGAATATCAATTTTTTTTTCTTGAGGGCTGACAAAAATTCATAATATTCAATTGGGATTTTCACAATTTATCTGTTTTTGGATACATGCTGCTTCACAACTTATTTCAAACTCTGTAATGGCTTCACCCTCAATGTGTAGGTTACACTGATCCCCTAAACACTATGCAATGGCAATTATCTGACACTTTGAGGTTATCTTGTGAAATAAAGTGTGTATCCAATATTACAAAGGGGTTTCAGTCAGGGTGCCTCGGTGGCTCAGTCGGTTAAGCATCTGCCTTCAGCTCAGGTCATTATCCCAGAGTTCTGGGATCCAGGCCCTGCATCAGGCTCCCTGCTTTTCCCTCTCCCTCTGCCTGCTGCTCTCCTTGCTTGTGCTCTCTCTTTCCCTCTGTCAAGTAAATAAATATTAAAAAAACAACAACAACAAGTTTCAGTCTAGCTAATGATACACATTAGCGTATCATTTCAATTTTAAAGAAATAAATGGCTTACTTACATCACCTCATTTATTCCTTACAGTAACTAAATGGGGTAGCACTGTTAACCCCATTGCATGGATGAGGAAATTGAGTCTTAGTTTCATAAACTGCACATTGCATGGAAGCTGGCCCTGGTTTATACAGCTTCAATATGTAGAACCAAGACTCAGAATTATGTTTATCTGAAATCAAAATCATACTCTCATCTAAGAATCCCTTCCTTTCTTTTCAAACTATTCATCCTTTTATTCCATTTGAAAGTAGGTCAGTGTGACTATCTAGTATTAAAAAAAAAAAAATCTTTCACAGTCATTAATAGAAAAGAGTTCTATATTCGAGTACTAATTTTCACCTAAAAATGACTTTATAAAGAAAATCAGTTAATTAAATATGCATAAAAGAGTTTCATATTTTCATTAGACATATTACTATAAATATCTGAAAAGACTAATGTTTGTAATTTATTCCAAAAAATTATTGAATGAGTGCTAAGGACAAGACAACAAACATTGTGAGGCTATAAAAATTCAGTTTATAATCTATCAGGGAACAGAGGAAAGGGAGAATGAGATAATTCTAATCTAAGAATCAAAGCAATACTATGAAATTTTTCATGAAAGTATTAGATAACACAGAAGTTTAGTGTCACTTTGTTTCTCAATAATCTGAGAGTGGGGGGGCGCCTGGGTGGCACAGCGGTTAAGCGTCTGCCTTCAGCTCAGGGCGTGATCCCGGCGTTGTGGGATCGAGCCCCATATCAGGCTCCTCCGCTGTGAGCCTGCTTCTTCCTCTCCCACTCCCCCTGCTTGTGTTCCCTCTCTCGCTGGCTGTCTCTATCTCTGTCGAATAAATAAATAAAATCTTTAAAAAAATAATAATAATAATCTGAGAGTGGGGGAGACCTTTCTAATTATGATACCAAATACAAAATCCATAAAAGAAAAATTGCTACATAAAATAAATTCTGTATGGCCAAGAAAAATTCAAAAGCAAATTACATACTTGGATAAAAACATTTAGTATTTATAGATAAGAGTCTAATATAGGGAGTTTTAAAACTCAATAAGAAAAAGGTATATGATATATGCACAATGTTATTCCTTACAGTATTGTTTATAATAGCAAGTGTTGGAAAATATGTGCTCATCACTAGTTACATATATATGTTACATGTATACTATATCATTATGCATCCATCTAAAAAATGATTTTTTAAAGGAACATAAAAACATTCTTGAAGACATTGTAAAGTATTTAAAGTAGGGCCCAAAATAGAATTTACCTTAGGCTAACAAAAATATGCATTCTTGTGTATGTATATTCTATCTTTATTGGGTTAGCATACCAGAAACTCAAAGCAGTGCTTGCCTACACTAGGATCTAGGGAACTAGGAGACAGAGATGGGAGGGATACTTTTCACATTTACGAGTAAACTCGTTATCTAGTCAAATTTTAAATTAAATGAACCAATTTTTTGAAAAGGAGTATCTTGTAGAAGACATTATGGGGAGGCTCCCAAGCACTAACCATAAAGATTTGAGCAGAAAATTGGAAGATAACTGACTTGGCAGGAAAGAGAGTCAGTTCAGCTTGGGACACACTGAATGCATTGAGTTTTAGAATAGGTGAATAAATCATGCTGAGGCATAAGTAGAAAGAGTTCTGTGGCAGAGAGTTAGCAATGTGGGTCTAGAATTTTGAGGATGTTTAGCTTCACATTGTTCCAAACTTACAGCACTAAGCTACCTTCATTCTTTCATGCCAAACCTAGTCTTGGGTACCCCAGCCTAAATCATAAACCCTGCCTCCTTCTGCTGTCTGAGACAGTAATTCTGATGAGAAAGTCAGAGTCAAGTGACCACTAAAGAACTCTGTAAGGTTGGAGTGCCTGGGTGGCTCAGTTGGTTAAGTATCTGACTTTTGGTTTCGGGTCAATCATGATCTCAGTGTCATGGGATTGAGCCCCGCACTGGACTCCCTGCTCAGTGGGAGTCTGCATGAGATTGTCTCTTTCCCTCTCCCTCTGTCCCTCCCCCTGCTCTCTCTCTCTCTCTCTCTCTTAAATAAACAAACAAATAAATAAATAAATAAATAAATAAATAAAATTGTGTGAGTTTCATATACATCAAAATTGAAGTTACAGGATAGTAAGGAAGACAATAAGCCAGGCATAATGTCATACTGTATAATTTTCCTTTTATTTATTTATTTTTTTTACCACTGTGTTTCTTAATATCTGTGGACATTGGCTGCAATGGGTTGTGTTAACAGTTTTTTGTCCTTCCTCTGGAATCAGTACACTGATGTTTCAGCCCAATTCATCCCCATAGGCCACAGATAGAGAGAAGTGAGTTAAAAGAACGTATCTCAATTCTGGGACCATTTCGTAACTATTCAAAACAGAGATGATCTCTTTCACTACGGATACTGGCTAAGATAAAAATGTGTAAGCCTATAATTTGGGGGGTCAACTATACAGAGTAAGTGAGCAGTTGGAGAATGAAGTCAACCCCAAAGAAGACGAAACTGTGTGTGTGTGCATGTATGCATCAATGTGTATGAGAAAGGGGAAAAAATCCAGGTTACATCATCTGAGTCCCTAAATCAAAGCCAACTCCCTCTAAAATTTTATTTCTTGAGCCAAAATGTCTATCTATCTGTCTGTCTGTCTATATCCATCATCATCACTTTATCCCTTAAGAAATCTCACTTGCACATTATACTTGCCAATATAGTAGGTATAATTATAAAATTCCATGATCCAAATTCTTTCTCTATTTCAGGTAAGACCCAATCTCATAAAATCTGTGAACACTGAGTATACAGTTATTTGTCAAACAGTTCTAAGGGGCTCAATAACACTTGTTGACTGATGGCTCTCATGTCTCTTTTTTCATTATACAATTGACCCTTGAATAACACAGGTTTGAACTATGCAGGTTCACTTATATGTGGATTTTTAAAATATAAATACAGCACAGTACTATAAATGTATTTTCTCTTCCTTATGATTTTCTTAATAACGTTTTATTTTCTCTAGCTTGTGGTAAAAAAAAACAGCATATAAGACATATAACATTAAAAAGTACGTGTTAATCTACTGTTTATGTTATCAATAAAGCTTCAAATCCACAGTAACCTATTAGTAGTTTTGGGGGGAGGAAAAAGTTATATACAGTATTTTGACTGTTCAGGGGGAAGTGGATGCCCTTAATCTCCATGTTGTTCAAGGGTCAACTGTACAACAAATGTGTTGAGATACTACTATAGTCAAGGCTTTGCTTCACTGAAATGAGGATTCTGATATGTGCAAAGCCTAGAGTCAGTTAACACACTTTATAAGGCTGAATACAAGATTCCAATGCTTTCATTTTGATATGTGACATGAAATCTATTAATAAGAAGCCAGATTTCTTGTAATCTTATTTCACTAATAACTTATAGTTTTATCTTTCTGCAATATGTATTTTGAGTTTCTCTTTAGCTTTAGAAGAGAAGACCAATCTGTAATCTTCTATAAACAAAGTATAAACAACATTTAAATTGAAGTGAAAATAACAATGTATTTTAGGACTCATGGATCAGATCTATGTAGCTTATAAGTTAACTTTTTAAAGCATATACTGAATATATTACAAATAACATATTGTTATATTTGGCTCTGCCCAGAAAGCAATAAATAAAATCTATGTCTAAAGGCATTTACATATTAGTAGTAGCTGAAATTTTATAGATGCAGCTTTACTGCCAAAAGAAAAAGCAGTTATTTTGGGGTCTCTATAGCTATAAACCTGTACATAGATTTTTACAGTGCTGAATAAGCTTGGATAAAATTAAAGCATAAAATTTCCCCACATGACTACTTTAGTTATCTTTGGGAATATTATTCATTTGAGGATTTTTATTTCAAATAGCAAATGTACTTTTTTTTTTTCCTTTTGCTTGATGTGGACCAAATTAATGAAACTAATATAACAGGCAGACAGAAATTATCAAAGACACTTGCAAGACATTTTGCATAGAAATGTCCTTGTGTTTTGACATTCTGATTTCTTGTTTTCTGACAGGGCTATAATTTGCTTTAAGAATTGTTTTAATCAGTTACCAAATGTTTCTTATGCTGTGCTGGATGGAAGTAATTGAATTTTGTAGAGGAGTAGCTGAGTAGCTGGGGTATGATTAAAAATTTTTTTCATTGACCTTTCTTGCTTTCAAACCCAGGGTCTAATTAAAAACAATGCTTCCTAAAAGAGGTTTTCATCAAAGATAGTTTTAATAAAGCTTTACAGTTTTTGATAACACTGTCGTCTTTAACGAGAGGCCTAACGTCATTGCTACAATGACCAAATCAGTAATTAAACATCTCACAGCTAGCCCGTGTTCAAGCTGCAGTTTCTGAGAGCTTATAAATCCATGAAAATAAATCTCTCTGGGGCCATCTCAACTCCAGAAAGATAGCTTTAAATGAACTATAGAACTGAATCTTGCTCCTTCTCTAAAGTGTGTGGTGCATTGCAGAATGCTTATTTATAGAACTACTTTAAATATGATGACCTCTTCTTTTGAAAAAAAATATATTTTCAGTATTTTTTTTCCATTTAACTTTGAGATGAAAGCCTCTTCCTTTAGTTCTGAGAGTCTATTTACATAAGGCAGGGCTGTATGTTAAAGAAAATGAAGTATACCTGAAAAAAACTGTAGACACCAAATCATAATCTAACTATTTCTAGAATTTTTACAACACAAAAAGGCCTTAGAAATCATTTAAAGAATAAGACAAACATTATTGGGGAGAAGCATTTGCTTTTGCCTGCCCAATATCCATGATCTTTTCTATTAGTGATAACTCAATTCTCCTTTGCCAAATCACTCCTCCCCTGACCCAGACAGCACACAATCCATTTTCTCCTAGTTCCTAATATCTAGTTTTTGGAACTCATTGGTATTTACTCCTTCCAAAGCCTGGATTTCTAGCTTCCCCTTCAAGTCTGTCAGCTACCCTGAGTCCTTTGAATTAAGTCATTTTTGGCTGGTGAGAACTCAAGTTGGTTTATGTAGCTTGTTCTCAAAGAATCCTTGCTGACTTTAGCTCATTAGATGAAAGCTCAGTTAGGACAAGAATGTGTTTTTTTTTTTTTTTAAAGATTTTATTTATTTATGTGACAGAGAGACAGCCAGCAAGAGAGGGAACACAAGCAGGGGGAATGGGAAAGGAAGAAGCAGGCTCCCAGTGGAGGAACCTGATGTGGGGCTCGATCCCAGAACGCCAGGATCCCGCCCTGAACCGAAGGCAGATGCTTAAAGACTGAGCCACCCAGGTGCCCCAAGAATGTGTCTATCACTGTTTCATGCACTACTGTCTGAAACACAGTAAGTGCTCAAACAATATTTGTAGAATTAATGAATAAAACTAGAGGAATGGAGTGACATGTTAGGTCTCACAGGCAGATTATTCCAGAACCGACGTTAGAGATTACATTCCCTTTGGTATTTCCTTCTATTATTTCTTCCCAACAAACAGCCTTCTCTTAAACTATGCATGCTCTGCTCCAGCTTTTCTGAAGGAAGAGCTGTTTACATTACTGGTTTTTAACATGCGTACTATTTCTGTAATATGGTCAATTTATACTATCCTGATATTTCTGGTGCTTTATCTAGATGAGCATAAAAGTATCCCAGGAATGCCACTGGCTGACAAATTTATTAAAGTTATAATCCTTTAAATCCTCTTAAGGTCACAAATTAAAAATCATGACATAAAATTGAAGACAGATTGTGACCAATTATTTTCTCATTCATATTCATTCAACACAGTGTACTGTACACCGGATAGGGGAAAAAAAAACCCAAAGATTATGCAGGTAAGAATACGGAGAGAACATGAATAACTCTTTGGCTTAAAGGGTTATTTTCTAAGGAGCAAAGTCAAACTCTTGAACATATCCTATAAGGTTGCCCACTCTCTAGTCTTATTTTTTCTTTTATACCTCAAGTCCCATCTGCTCTGAACAACCAGAGCTTTTGCCTACATTCCCATTTTACCATCCATTCTCCATATACACAGAAATCTCAAAGAAACCTATTAAGTCCTTACTCATACCCTTGTACATATGGCTTTCTTCACCTCTGAAGCCACTCCATGGGCTTTTTATTATCATCCTTTGAAGGTTTCCTGTGTGGCTCAGTTGGTTACGGGGACCGACTCTTGGTTTTGGCTGAGGTCAAGACCTCATGGGTTGAGATCTCATGGGTTGTGAGATGGAGCCATGTGTGCGATGTAGCCCTGAGTGGGGCTCTGCACTGGTTGGGAAGACTGCTTGAAGATTTTCTCCCTCTGCCACTCCCCCGACTTCCACAAGCACACGTGCTCTCTCTCTCTTGAATAAATAAATAAATCTTTATTATCATCCTTTGAGACCCAGAGAAAATATTAACTCATTCATGAGCAATTTTTCAGATGACTCAAATATATTTATGTCTCCACTCTTATCTCTTGAAATATGTTCTATAAAAATCCATTCTAGTATTAAATACATTTGGTCATAATTATTTTTACATGTTTATCTCTCCCAATATTCTATAAGCTCTTCAATAATAAGAAATGGATCTTTTTCACTTAATTATTCCCTCCACTCTCTGCATGCTAACTGATACATTGTAAGTTCAACATATATTTGACAAATAGAAGCATAAATGAATAGAGACAAGATTAAAAGTGAGAACACAATTCCCAGGCCATCTCCTCTTTCCATTGTACCAAGCTGACTTTATCCATGACAGATAGCCCAACAGATACTATATTATGATCTAACTGTAAATTAAAATGATTTCCTTTAATTTCAAATATATCTATGAGTAAATTGTGTGAGACTAGAAAGGAGGACAAAGACAATAATTATTCTGATGGTTTAGGCTATACATTTGCTAATTCAAACATCTATGCTTCAGACTATATTCTTTTAGTTAGGGATACCCAATTATTTCACTTCTTCACTTTGTTTTGGATATATGTGAACCTTAAGCTCATCTTAATATTGTAGTTTGTATTCACTCACTTCCAAATGTAAATGTATTTCAAACTAATAAATAAATCAATCTCAACCTTCAAGCTTTGCAAAGCCTTTTGATTGGATAATATGAAATAAAAACAGTTGTTATATATATTTTTTGGAGCAAAGCTAGTTTTCTTTTTTAAAGTATACTTGACATATAATGTTACATTAGTTTCAGATGTGCAACATAGTGATTTGACAAGTTTATATGTTACCCTATGCTCACCACAAGTGTACCTATCATCTGTCACCATACAATGTTATTACAATACCATTGACTATTTCCTATGCTGCACCTTTCATCCCTGGAAATAAACACAGCTTGTAACCCTGGTTGACTGGGTAATTGGTACTGTGTAGACTTGGTCTGTTTCCTTGCTAGTGTATTTTCATTCTCAAGCCATAGTTTCTATTAGGCTTAATTACGCTCCCCTGCTACTTTAAATCGAGGGTATCTTCAAAATGAAGATTGTGTCTATTAAATTTAATTACTTCCCTCTGTGGATCAAGTGCCTAGGATGCTGCTATTAAAAGGAGGCTGTTATTACAGAGGCCACTCCTGAACTGGAATATACATTTGTAAAACAACTCTCAATTTTGTAGTGTCATGGTTTCAACCAGCTGTGTTCCAACTCTTGCATGAGTTCATTCTTTTTTACTAAACATGCCTAATGGAATAAAATACTCCGAATGGATATGGACACATCTCTCTCTCTCTTTTTTCCCTCTGCATGTCCTCTGAACATTGATCATTTACTTCTATTTGATTGGTATTTCTTCAGGGAAATGGCATATCTATTCTATCACATTGTGGCTAATGGATACTGTACACGAACCTTGAGGCTATATATGCTTTTGCAATAATTAATTTATTAGCAATATCCCTAAGGGTGTTGTAATAGAAACAGAAAGGTGATGGAAAGAGGAAAAACACAACAGAGAATTATGCCAGCTGTGTACCAAGATCTATTATTACAATAGTTAACTCAGATAATTGAACTCTAGGGGATGATATTACTTGAATTTTCATTTTAGAACTGTCCCAACTTAATTCCATGGATTTTCAGATTCATTTATGAGCAACCTTAATACTGATGATTTATCTAAGGAAACTCGAGCAACATTAGAAAAATGGAACAAATACATTAACTGTTTTCTATTAATAAGAACACTTACTTAGAGTTATAATACTTATGTGCAAGTCTCTGCTGCCATCTACTAGCTGGGTGACTTTGAGTAAAATGCTTTGCTTAAAAATAAAGTGATAATTATAATCCAAGCCTTACCTGCCTTCTGAGGTTGTAAGAATAATGAAATAAGAATTTTCATATTAAATTTCCATGTTAAAATTAATTTAAGAAATTACTATTCATAGAAGTATATAAATTCAAAACAGATATTAAAAAAACAAAAACAGCAGAGAGAAACCAAGATACTTGGCATAATCAATGGAAAATGCCCAACCCATAAACAAACTTTGTCAGCATGATTTTTGACTGGTTTGACTGAATTTTTGACTCAACTGATAAAATGTTTTGGCATCCTGAGGACATCATTTAAAATAGTAATTATTTTCTCACCTTGTATTACCTTCTCCCAGACAATAGCATAGGCCAGAAAACTAATTATCAAAAGCAGTTTTCATCATGCAAGAAATTGGTTACCAAATAAATCGGGTCAATTCTCAAATAAGTATTTTTTTATGATCTAGATATTTAACTGAACTATGCTCAATTATCCACTCCTACAATCCAATCCATATGTCCATGTTCTTCTGGTGCTTTTTGCCACCACTTTTAAAAATCTTGTTATATTGAGATAACTCTGGGTTATAAATTATTCAAAGCACAGTTAAAATGACAAGGCAGTTAATCTCTACCTTGGACAACTAGAAAGAAATTTTTTGTATCCTGTAAGGAAGTGTTGAAGCACCTATTTACCAAACAATAAAAACTATGGTAAAGTAGAAAGGGTATGAAAGAAAAACCTGTCCCATGAAAGAGAGATTCTTTAATTCTGCATTGCTCTTGAGAACACAACTGACATCAGTCTTTGAAAATTTTAAAATAAATAAATAAAAACAGTAATAATGACAATAATGACTAATATTTATTCAGTACTTGTAAGTCCTAGGCACTTTGCTAAATATTTTATATACATGTTTTAATTAAGTCCTTTGAACAACCTTACCACTTATGACTATTATGTACCCTAACTTTACAAATGAGAAAACTGAGAGAAATTGAGTAAATTGCACAATATCACATACCAGAATTCAAACTCAGGGTTATCTGACATCAGAATCCACTCTTAATCTCTTTACTACATTGTAAAAAAGGCAAAATTCAACTCAATGTAACTTTATCTGAGTTCTCCAACAATAGAATGAGCCTGTCAGTAGTAGTAATTTCTATTCACTGAAAATGATCTTGATAGAATAACAAGCTTGATGTTACGCTATGGATGAGGGAAATGAAGTCCAGAGATGCAAAGTAGCTTTTTCACCACCGTAAAGTGGTTAGAAGCAGAGATGGAATAGGCGATCTCCTGTTCCCCACTTAAGTGATCTATCTCTTCACCATGCACAATGGTTTTTCAATGTGATGCTAGAGGAGCACCTTTGATGATGTTACAGAGGTTTTTCAGCAAGAAATAGTTCCTCAGACTGTGTTAGCTATTTTTCTGCCTGTCCAGCTAGCTTTCTTATCCTTATTCCTATAAGGTATAGGTATAGGCTCCCGTAGGTATAGGGATGAGCAATAGGACTTTGTAACTCTTATTCCCCAGACAAATGTGATTGGCCCAAAAGATGGACAAATCAGAGACCTTTCTTGGTATTAATCCATGGATTTTAGGGACACTATACGCTTGCTTTTCCAATGGAGTTGCTGATAAGTAATTGTTGATTTATGTTCAAAAGGAAACTGCTCCAGCACATGAAAAGAAACACATGAGAGGTCAAAAAGAATCCTGAAGTCCTTAAACCCTGGGTTCTAAGTTTTGAATCCATGTCTTCCGTTTCTTTTCAATTTTATGAATTACCTTATATCCCGCCTTGACTATATGAGTCAATTAATTTCTCTTTTGTTTAAGTTAGTCAGAGTTGGGTTTCATTTTCTTGCAACTGGAAGACAGAAGCCTAACTACTCAAGATGGCGAGGGTGAACTCTATTCCCCTTAAGGTGTCTTTTTGAATCAAGTCATTGTGAATCACTAATCCTTATGTTTACTACATTCAGTCATTTAACACCACTGCCTATTTAGCATCAATTCATGAAAGCACCCAGCAAGTACATCTAAGCCCCTTTTGTGAAGTCAAGTGAAAACCTCTCCAACACACAACCCTGTTTCCAAATGGCAAAATGGAGAGAAAGTCTAAAAATGAATCCCAATTTTCATAAAATGTTTAGCTTTCCTTAGGGGAATTAAAAACACTGTAGCTAGAAACCTTTCCTTAGCACTACTAAAAAAGGCACTTGAATGAAGCATTTATGAGAAAAAAATCTTGTTTTCTCACAGAGAAACTCCTCTGTGACCTTATACACTAGGTTATTTCTTCCCAAGCACTTGTTTATTATCATGTAGTCATGGGAGCTGACATGACTATTTGTTGTGCCTGAAATGTAATTATAATTCTCTTACTGCTTCACAGAAACAAGTCTTTGAAATTAGGAAGCCAATGGTCAATGCGGTTGAAAGAGATGAGCCTTTCAAAATCATTGCAAAATTTCTTGCTCAGGACAGTGACTTTGGGGAACAATTTGTGGATAAGTTGATGACGGGCAACTCTTGTAAAAGTGGCAACAATGACCAAAACAGGGAATCACAGATTATGACAATATACCTAAAAAGATTATTGCAGTGCTCTCATTAAATATAAAATTATTAAACTTTTAATGTTGCCTATCAATTAAAAAAACCCCAAATATATGTTGCTAATTCGACATCATTTTTCACATTGAATTGAAAAGAGAGATGTTGTAGTGTGAAGGCTGTCATTAGGGTCAGGAAAAGCCAGCAAATGTATTTGAGTCATGACAGATACTGTATTATCATCTTTTATGTTGAACTGTGATCACTTTGTCACGTAAGTTTAAAATGAATTCAAAGTCTTTCCATCTCTAATCATTCTTAGAGAGAAGCAAGGAAAACAGGAATTTTTAGGAGCTGTCAGATACTCAAGAAATGACCATCTTTAGACTTCTTTCCAGTTGGTGAAATGGGAATTTTTCAAGGTCAAAGCACTGAAGAAGCGCCTAAGTAGATGTCTCTATTACATGTGATGCACTTATCCAACTGTCTGTAACTTTGAATCACTGACTTTGTATCCAGACTTGCCAACACTGGAGTAACCTTATGGAGGTCAGGGCATAGTGGGAATTATTGAATGGATTGATTATAATCAGGCTTACTGTGGGATAATGCCTAATTTTCTTAACTTCCACTTAGATAATAAATAGAAATTCGCAACATACTAAACACTCAATATTTCTCTATTCAGTCTTCAAAATATAGGTAGTCATGTCAAAAATACTAAGTTATTTCAAACTGTGACTTGGGGATAAAATTCTTTTTTCAGTTGGTTTACCACACCAAAATGACTGTCCTCTGTAAGTGATCAAAACTTAAATAAAATTCTGTAAACTGAAAAGAAAATTAAAAACTAGTCTATGCTTTTCACATCTCCCTCAGTTTAGCAATTAAAAACAATATTCAGCACCAGAATATCAGCTTCACTTTTCCTGTGAATTCACAGCCTTAAAATAGTGATGCCCTTTCCAGAAAACACTATTCAAAATGACAAGGGCAGGGCATCACTAGGCAAAGAACCATTAACTTTCAACCTTTTGTCCCTTTTCTAATGTTTTGTGAAAAATATGGTAGTAACAGATAATGTATCTACCTCATCCTAAACTACTTCTCACCAAGCAATCTACCCTTTTGGGCATCTTACTTTCCCGCAACTTCCCACTTTTGCATATATTTCATGCATACAGCCTCTTTTGACTTTAAACAGAGATTCATATTTTTTAAAATGGAAAAGCCAAAGCAAGCAAAAAACTATGAACTTGGCTGAGAACAGAATTCAATAAAAACTGAGTAAAAACTGGGGTGCCTGCGTGGCTCAGTCTGTTTATCTGCTTTCAGTTTAGGTCATGATCCCAGGGTCCTGGGATAGAGTCCTGCATCCTGGTTCCCTGCTCCACGGGAAGCCTGCTTCTCCCTTTGCCTCTGCCTCCCTCTCTGTGTCTCTGTCTCTCATGAATAAATAAATTATTTTTAAAAGTTGTGTCAAAATTAAGAAAAATGATGAAAATATATACACCCAAGTAACTTCAATTTCAATTATTAGGATGGTCCAATTTTTGTCCTTATGAGGTTGCTTCCCAACTTATCCATTTTGATAACTACAAACATAGTATTATCTGGTACATTTTTGTGAAAGACCAAAGGATAAAGTAGGTTATTACATAGGTTGGGAATTTTGTTCATCTTTGAGGAGGCTTAAGGGATAATGAATGTTTTCCTTGGTACACAGCTGTATCACCACCATCATCTTTGTCCTCATCGTCGTCATCATCATCATTATCATCCATTCATTAGTTACTATATAGTAAGCCCTATGCTCAGCACTTTACATGCATTACCTTTGCATACATTATCTCAACAGAGAAATAGGAAAAAAGACATTGTAACAGTCAGTTGAACTCTGCATATGAAGGAAAGAGAAGTAAATAAATGCTCAAATAGAAAGAACTAGTATAGAACGCAAGATTTGAACCCAAGCAGTTTGAGAGTCTTGCTTTCAATCCAATTTCTTAATTCAGTTCCAGGAAGCTTTATGTGAAAATTTCTTTATGTAACATTCTTCACTAGTACATGAATTATATGCTACTGAAAGACTGAAGATTACTAAAACATAAAAGATTTTCAACACTTTTGAGAGTTTCTTGAGGACAGGGCTTCATTCTTAGCATCAATTACAGTAACCAAGCACATGCAATGGTTCTAAGTAATTTTTGATTAATATTTTATCAAAGTAAAACAACAATATGATTTAAAGAATTAAATAGTTCTAACTGCCTAGAATAAACATTATAATTTCCTGTTACCCCCATCTCAATCTTGGAAGAAGAAACTTTCTTATGGATCTTGCTTCTGTATTTTCAAATAACATGCTTACATTGCTGTCTCTCAATAGATGTCTGGAGATATTTATAAAATTTTGTATTTTGGCAGATGAGGATTTTAGCTCTCCTAATCTCTACCTTTCCTACCTCTATTCTCGAAATGTTGTTATTTCACAATCTTTGCTTAACACTATTATTCAGTATTTTAATTATCATAACCATGTGAATATTGTTCACTATTGAGTCATAATGTACTATGATAACTCTTTCTTGTTATTCCTTTTCTTTTTCCTGGAATTAGGATAGCTCAATTTTTTTTTTTTTTGAAAACCCTAACTTTTATTCTTGAGAAACAGCTGGCAAAAGCCAGTTTGATGAAATTTCAAGATGGTATAAAAATGCTTCCAGGACATAGTCAGCATTTGCACGTTCACTTCATCTCCGTTCAGATGGATTTCAGCTTCCAAAAGGCACACTGCTCAAAATCACTCATTCATTATTTGCTAACTTTCATCAGGAGGTACTAAAACAATGGATCGAGTTTTTAAAAATTTACTTTAAAAGAATAGATGATGCTGGAATTCTGGAGCTGAGGATCTTTAGTATTTGAACAAATCCACAGATGGAACTGAAGATAGGTGAAGACTCCAGTTTCGGTTATTTCCAACTTTTGTGTGAGGACGTATATTCCATTAAAGCTCAGGCTTGTAGCCACACGTTCCTTTTGTAGGTATTTTCATATTTTATGGTTGAAAATCCAGCCAACCAGTGGCCCAAACAGCTGAATTAGCCATAATTCAGTGGCTTATGTGGTGCAGCCACAGGGACCTGGCTCTCATTCACCCCTAAGCCATCTCTTGGTAATGACCTCCATCTAGAGACTGGGGAAGCACTTTTGTGAGCAGTAACTAAATTCACTCAAACAGTCCTTGTGCTTGAGGCCAGATTTCTTCCCGTGCCTACCTAAGCAATGACAATATAAAACTGCTCTTAGCTCGGAAAAAAAAATAATAAAAAACAAAAAACAAAAACCATGTTCAACTTCTAAAATCCTTTAAGCACTGCTCATTTTTATTGCTTATGCGTCTTTTAATCTTTTGCCAAGAGTTCCCACACCCTCCGATAGATCTGAAAATCCTCTCAACACAGTATTAGTATAATCAGAATTGTCAGAAAATATCAATTTCATTTTCTCTAATCTTCTGTAGATATTTCTTCTGGAGTCACTTTCTTACTGCTTCAAATTATACTGTATCTTTTATCAAGGCCTGTAGTACAGATATCACAGATTTTTCTTTGACCTCATCTTGGGAATTATCTTGATCACTCTTTTGTGATAGATCCTCTGTTCTCTAGATCCAAAGCCTGCCCTTTCGTACTTTCTCATTACTTTTGAAAAGCATCCTACATAAGATTCCCATATAACAGTGATGAAAGAAAATTTTATGAGACATTGAATATCTCAAAACATCATTATTCTACATTCCTACTCAATTTATAAATTTATATCTAGTCATATCATTTATTAGAATAAATGAATAAAAAACGAATAAATAAAATATCATTTCTCTATGAATTTTGAAGACACTGGATCCAATTATCTTCTAGCTTCAGTGTGAATGTTGAGGAGTTTCTTGCCAGGTTGATTTTCAATTCCTTTTATGAAACTTTCTTATTATTAATATCTGGAAAATTTCAGAATCTTCTTTTATAACCAATATTTTCACAAAAAAATGACCAAAAAAAGAAAAAAAAAAGATACGCCACAGAGTAGGTCTTTTTAATTTCTTTTTTCTTTCTTTCTTTTTTTTTTTTTTTTTTGGTGGGCCCTTTCAAGATGGAGACTTGTTTATTTCAGGTCTGGGATTTTTTTCCCTATATTATTTCTTTGGTAATTTCCCATTATTCTGTCTGTTGCCTCTTTTTGGAATAGCATTTAGAAGAATATTGGACTGCCTCACTCACTCACTCAATTTTCTTAAATGGTCCCCACTATTATCTATTCCTATCCCCCTAGTTTCCAAGAAAATTACAGAATTTATATCTTACAAAATTGTACAGATGTTTTAAATTTTATCTAATCATTTGTTTAATTTCTAACATCATTACCTTGTTCTGTAACTGTAATTTGTATAGTTTTTGTAAAGCTTCCTCTGTTCTTATTCTGGGATTTCTCTGTGCTTACAAATTATACTTTTTTTTTTCTTTTTGAGGTGTTCTACTTTCTGTCATCTTGTTCATCCTGAGTTAGGTTGTTTGTTTGTTTGTTTTTTTGGGGGGGGGTTTAAGTACATTTGATCATCTTCCATCTTGGAGAGGTTCCTCAGCTGTGGCTATTTGTTTATATCTCATTTGGTACTTCCTAGTATCGACATTTAGCTGTTTCTTCTCTGGAGTGATTCAGTTCAGTCAAAAAAGGATGCTCTTATATCTTTCATTGAAGATCACAAACCTCTATGCCAGCTTTATAAAAACCCTTCCTGGAAGAAAAAGAGAGCTCAAGCCCCATAGGTCAGTAAGCACCATCCCACCTTCTTGGGATCTAAGGGTTGGGAGTAGCTAATTTAATTACTTCAGAGATTAGATCTCCTATCTCCTGGGATATAGGTTTATCCACTTGACTATGAATAATGGATGGGGCAATCTTGGGTTCTTCTTGTTCTATATACAAACTTCTTAACCTATATCACTTTGAAGCATATCCACCATCAACCACAAGTAACCTTTTTTCAGTAATCGGTGCCTTCAAATTTACAGCCTTCCAAGAGTTCTGTGGAGTATGTCAGCTTCCACCTTGTTAGCATTTCCCTCATCTACTATGGAGATTTGACATTTTCTTCTGCCCTGTTTATTCTATTACCATGCATTCAACTCTTTATCTTTTTATATTGTGATTTAGAGATACTGCTTTATCTTAGATTCATTAAGTACAGAGTATGATCTCTGTTTCATGTACTTCTTATTGTATAAGGGGGAAAAGGGCCTAAAAAATTTCTCTACCACCTTAAAACTAAAAGCCTGCTAACTATAAGATGGCTTCTATAAATGAATAAACAGATTAGTAAACAACTAAGAATATCAGTAGAACTGTTGGTCTGTTGGTCATTGTATATGTGCCTCAAATACTTGTTGAAATTAAGTATAAAGCCACAATAAGATTATAAAATAAGCCTGATTATATTTTCCCTTTCCAGTAAAGCTTCTCTCCTTTCTAATTTTATGGAAGATGCTGAAATTGACCACTGGGTGTGTAAAACTCCACTGGGAAATTTTAAATAAAGGAAATTGATGGCTAAGTAAACACAGAACCTAAATTTAAATATATCTAAGAGTTCAGCTATTATTCTTAAGTACCTCTGCCATCTCCCCTAAGTCTATCCACCTAATTATTCAGAACATAAGGAGATGCCACTGCTTAGTTCACTATCTTCAGTGGATAAATGTTTATATCTATAAATACAAAAATGTTGCTTTACAATCCACATCACATTCTCAGGAATTTACTTGAAAAATTTGGGTGACTCAAGCAATGATATTTGCTAACTGGCCACAGCTGCTGATTGGCTGGCCCTTCATAACAGAATTTTATGTTAAGTTTCTCAAAGTTTGAGAAGATATGGTATTTGATAATTTTTTGTGGAATACTAAGAAAAAGTAAAATATTATGAAAAGTAAAATATTATGAAAAAAGTAAAAGATTTTATAATTGATCCAAATAAAATAATCTGATTTTTATAGTTGATTACATAAAACAATAATCAGCAAATGAAAACCATAATATGGACACAATGTTTAGGAAGTACTCAGGTTTGGAGAGTCTAAATTAAGCAGATATTAAAACTTTATAGGCACATACAGAGCTCAAACATGCTCTTCAATACTTTAAAACTTCAGTAACTTCTACCATAACTATTTAACATCGTAGTGTACATAATTGGTCACTTAATGTTTAATTCTCTAAAATATCACCAGACTGCCTGTTAATAAGTCAAAACTAACTTTTTAGAACACACAGTAAATGAGAACACTATCTTGACAGAATCTTACCAGTTTCTTAGAAGGGAAAGTCTTAAGTTAGGTATTTATACATACCTAGGGTCCGAATTCAAATGTTTTAGGACAAGTTCTTCAGGGCAGGAAATTGATTGGGATAAATCAAAATTTTAAGATAATAGTTAAGACTTGATGGACATATCTAGGCAAGGTCCTTTAAATGATTCTTGCTAAGTAAACTGTTATTCAGTAAGTAAACAGGTTACTCAGGTAAATAAACTTTTGTCTCAGACAAACTGATTTTCAAGAACTTCCTGAATAAAATAATATTTGTATGTGTTTTACATTTCTTTTTTTTTTTTAATTTTATTTATTCATTTGACAGAGAGAGAGAGACAGCCAGCAAGAGAAGGAACACAAGCAGGGAGAGTGGGAGAGGAAGAAGCAGGCTCCAGCAGAGCAGGGAGCCTGATGTGGGGCTCGATCCCAGGACCCTGGGATCACGCCCTGAGCCGAAGGCAGACGCTTAATGACTGAGCCACCCAGGCACCCCTGTAGTTTTATATTTCTTAGGCAAAGTTTTTCTGAAAAACACAACCAACACATCTTAACCTAAGTGGTCTAAATTCTTTTCTTTCCTGGACAAATCTTCCTGAATACAAAACTAAGTAATGGTGATACAAGTGGTTTCAGTTATACTTCTCCTTAAAACAATGTGCTTTTGGATTGGTTGGCCTTATCCTAAGCTCTAATAGATACATTCTGATTTTTCTCTATTACACTATGTCCTTAGGCCAAAGAATAAAGAGGGAGGAGTGGCATCAGCAAAATGGCACCTCCAGGCCTCACTCCTCTAACTGGAACACCAAAATTCAAGGAAAACTGTCAGAAACAACTTTGTCAGAACCCTGCAAAGGAGTCAAGGGTTTACAGCACCCAAGCAAACATTGAATCAAGAAAGTCATTGTTAAAATGGTAGAAAAGCCTTGTAGTATTTTTACTTGTACTTGTTCCATGCCCTTATGGGTATGGTATCACTCTTTTAGAGGGAAACCTACATTCCCAGTGTGGAAATGATCCCTCATCTGGCAAGAGTAGAGAAGCCTTTAATCACAAATCATCACACATGTCCACTCTAAGCTATCTATGGGTTATTTGAATGACTGATGCAAGGCATTCACCTTTGTTTAACCTAGCTCAGAAGTCAGGCTGGAAAAGTAGTAGGGATTCATTAAAAACCAAACCAAAACAAACAAGCAAACAAAAAACACCCACTTAAAGGTGAACTGACAAACCACAGGTATCTGGGACAAATGATTACAGTCAAACATACAATAACCTATGTAAAGTCCAGAAGGAAAAGCTGAGGAGAAGGATTTTTGGGAAATTAGGAAGTTGCATGCACGGGAAGTTTACAAAGCCATTTTCAAAGTTTTCCCAGGGTAAGATGGATGCTTAGAAAAGATTGGAGAAGACCTTTAAACTTTTATGTTAAGCTGAACCATAGGCTAAGTGCACGCCTGGCTAAGTGATGAGAGAGTACCTTGGCAGAGAACAAAGATGCAAAGACTAAAACATACAGTATTTTGATCTTTTGTTTGTTTTGGCACTTAACACAGTTTAAACAGTATTTGTTTTTGGCATTTAACACAAACACTGCCAAAACACCTGAACACAACCTAAGAAAAAGAGACTATAGGGATCACACACGACAAGGAATATAGTCATTTCAACTATAGTTTGGGAAAATCAGTAAATGGACCACTATAAACATCACCAATCTTAAAGAACAAAGCAAATAAAATAGTGAACTGGGGAACGAGGAGAATTTATATATCTAAGGTTATGGCATCATAACATTCAAATGTCTACAGAAAAGAAAAACACACCAAAAAACTCATACATCTATGGCCAATTGATTTTCAACAAGGATTTCAAGAACATTCAATGAAGAAAGAACAGTCTTTTCAAAAAGATTTGTGCTGGAAAAACTGTATATTTTCACACAAAAGTGAAATTGGACTCTACACCATATCTGAACAACAACAAAAAAGACCTAAATGTAGGCATTATACAACTCGTGGGGGAAAAAATGGCTAAATCTCTATAACCCTGGATTTGGTAAAGGATTCTTAGATATTTCACCTAAAACATAAGCGACCAAAGGAAGAATATATATATATGAATTCATTAAAAATATTTTTTAAAAAGTTTGTGGTTCAAATAATACTATCAAGGCAGTGAAAACAGAACTCCCAAAATAAAGAAAATATTTGGAACTCTGTCTTAAAATTGAGACAGGATATTGTCAAAACTGTGAAAAACACAGTTTTGGAACTATCCTTTGCTACCTGTAAGGATTTATTCACTTCATTTTGTCCTTCTGGGCTAGAGTTTCTTCTCCAAAACTATTGCCCCTTCTAACCTAATATTTTATCACTTTGTAATTGTAAGTGATAAAATTTCCTATATTTCTGTAACCTTTGACATGTATCATTTTCATGTTTTTCTGCCTGTCACTTTTGGGGTGGTGATGCTAAATCTTCTACTTCTTTATTCTGCTAATTATATCTCATAATGGATCACAATTTTGGTTGTAATTTTCACAGTAAGGTCATCTTTAGTGAGTTCTTCCCCACCCACCCCCGTGGGAGTCCCAGAGCATCAGCAATATTTTACCACTTGGAATAATTTCTTTGTTGCTAGATCTTGAGATTGCCTTTCTTCCTTTCCTTATTCCTTCCCTTATTCTTTCCCTTCCCTTCCTTCTTCTTTTTAGATGGCCAATGCTACTACTTATTTGCTTTTGTTATATTTTATCCAGAATTTCTAGGTACCGTTGGGGGAGGGAGGATCATTCCACATCAGTTCAGCTGACATATTACTAAAAGCTCATTAGTAAAAGCTCAATATTTATTTATTATCATGGGAGCTTAGATTTGCATTCATATTGGGGAATAGATGTGTTTATAGCTAGATCAACTTTTTTTTCATCATAACTAGATTGC
This sequence comes from Ursus maritimus, assembly GCF_017311325.1. Lineage (NCBI taxonomy): Eukaryota > Metazoa > Chordata > Mammalia > Carnivora > Ursidae > Ursus > Ursus maritimus. The sequence goes on from NW_024423786.1 coordinate 16,074,129, forward strand.
ATTATAAATTTAATCTATTCTATTTAAATTACAAGACTTTAAAATAAGCAGGGAAAGCATTTTTCATGGTACTCTGACTATCTTTAGTCACTTATAATTCAGCATGTAATTTTTTTTAAAGATTTTATTCATTTATTTGAGAGAGAGCGAGTGAGAGAGAGAAAGCACAAGCTGGGAGGGAGAGGCAGTGGGAGAGGGAGAAGCAGACTCTGCTGAGCAGGGAGCCCGATGTAGGGCTCAATCCCAGGACCCCAGGATCACTACTTGAGCTGAAGGTAGACACTGACCTCTACTTCCAAAACTAATAATACATTATATGTTAATCATTTGAATTTAAATTTATAAAAATCTTTTAAAAAGTAAGAAAAAAACCCCACAATCCCATTTAAGCGTACATAAGTGTTTTCATTTAGTTATGTAATATGTTTTTGTGTCAGATGTGATTTATTTTTACATAATTGAATAGATTTTCATTTCAACATAAAGCACTTTCTGAAAATCATCAACATGTGGAAAAGACAATAGCTTCCCTTAAGCTTTGAAAACAATTATGTAAAAAGACCAATTTTGATTGCCTTTCAGAAGTTCAAGAGTTCAGAAAATAAAGTAGGTTAAGTGTTAGTCATATTTTTGCACTTGGCAAATGGGAGTGGCACTTGGACTCTCATATTTCACTGAGTTCAATGTTCTCAATTACACTTAATCATTACCTTTTGGTTTCTAATTAATAAACATTTGTCCTTCAGAACTTAGCTTAAACATTACTTCGTACTGGGAAACTTCTATGACCCCTTAAATCGGGTTATGACCTATGTTTATACCTGATCATAGTGTATAATTACACTTTATTGGAGTTACAGGTTTAACATCTTTTTTCCACCATCCTGTAAGTTTTCTGAGGGCAGTAACTGTGTAATCTAATTTCCTTCCATATTTCCAACTCTTAAATTCTTTAAATCTGGAAGATGGTCAAGAAATTGGCACTGAATGTAGGAATGGATAAATAAACAGATATACATTCAAAACTATTCCTGCACATAATTTCAAGATACATTGTGATAAAAGGTTTTGGAAAAAATTGATGTAATGAAATTAGAATAACTGCTACTTTCAAATGTTGATCAAATGTGTTCTCTGTAACCATAAACCTGACTGACAGCAAAGACCATAACTATTTTTATTTTTTATTTTTTTTCTAAGATTTTATTTATTTATTTGACAGAGAGAGCACAACCAGAGGGAACGGCAGGCAGAGGGAGAGGGAGAAGCAGGCTCTCCAACAAGTGAATACTACAATACTTTTAATACTTATCTTATAAGCTAGAGCCCTAAATCTCCTTTTTGCTATGAAATCTTACTACTCTGTCAAAGTTTCTCAGAAAGACATTAATTCTGTTCATTTTTATAGACTTTATTTTGCCCCAGCTTATAACATTTCGATGGTTTCTGAATCTGTTTTCTATTATTTCCATTGTTGCAAGTTTTCAGCAATTTTCTAGTCTATTTGTTTAAACACCACTTTTGAATATAGCCAAAAGAAATATGATGTGGTAACCTATAAATTAGAATTTATTTAGAAAATATAACAATTTCCAGCCAGGATCTTACTGGTATATTAATTTCTGTTTTAGTCTCAGATAATTGGGTTATAAATACACACATCTCATTCAACTCCAACCCCCACCCCGCCATGTTTAGTAACACTTTAAATAGCTTTTTCAGGGCCTGGTTCATTCATTTGATTAAATAAATCTGTAAGGTACAGTTGCAAACACCAATGAATCTATGATACTACATTAAAAGAGAAAGAGCAGAAAAATTTCTGTTTATGCACTCCTGGGAACCAAGGTATTACTTCTGTAATATTCTTTGTAGCTAAAATTAATACCTGGACACTTTAGAGTTATTTAGTGTTATATAAATCAGCATTTGAATCTTATTAGTAATTCTATCCCCACTTTTTTTTTTAATTACAGTTGTTTCAGTATGGTACAAAATACTTCAAGTTTAATTTGAATATTAAAGAGTTTTATGGCAGCATTTTGGCTGCTTCTTAGAGTGAGTTCCATTTGGAATTGCAGTCTTAAGTTTCATAGGGCTTTTTAAGAAAGTGATTAATTATTTTGCTGTGGTACTATATAATGTGACTCCAATTATTTCAGTCTTACATGGGCTCTAGTGTTGGATTATTTCTTTTTCATTTAGTTCCAAAGCTCTTTTTACTATGTTGTTTCTTATATCTAAAAAAATAAAAATTAAATCAAACTACCTTTGGATCATATATGAAATGTGTGACCATATATGGATTTAAGAAATGAAAGTTGGAATGTTTAACTCTAAAATTTAGAGAGGTATAAAGAATCTTAACATTTTAAAGTTTAAAGGGACTTTAAATATCATCTTATTCTATCACAATACAATTCCATTATGGGTACCATGTTTTGATATATCCTGTCTACCATATAAACTATAATTTATGAACTATTATTAATACACTTCCAATATTTTATGCACTGAAGTTATGTGTAGCTAAAATTCAGAAATTGTGGTTAGCATATAATAATTATTGGAACATCAAAGAATTTTATCCCAAAGCATGTGAAAAAGTATTAAAAAGTATTTTTTATAATAAAAAAAGCCTGCACTCACTCTATTACTACTGTCAAGAATATCATTTCATAAAGAACAAAGGGCCAGAGTAAGTAGCCTTCATTATCATGGATTTGTCATCCCGATAATTGTTACCTTAGCAAACTGAGCCCAGAGACCTGCATACAACAAGGAATATCATAGAGATTCAGAGCTTAGGTCATTGCTGGTATTTAAGTTCTTAATATTGTAGTCCATTGTTTTACCCTCCAAATTTTGTACAATGCCTGGCATGTGATAGGCCTCCAATGCAGGTTTCTTAAAAAACTGGATTAAACCATCAAAATAAAACAAAAAGAACTTTAGTATTGTGTTGTGAGTGGAAATTTGAGATACTTGTGTTTCCACATTGGGAGTGGAAAAGGACAATTTTAGAAACCTAGATCACAGGGAATTTTAAAATAATTTAGTCTGACTTCCTCCTTTTTCAGTTCCAAGGTATTGACATCATGTGATCAAGATGAAAGAGCTGGCTAACCAATGGCATTGTCAGATCTTGAACTCAAGCTTCCAGGTGGGTTGAAAATATATATATATTTTTTGCTTACTTCATTTTTTACCTATAGCCAAGGAAGACTGCTATATTCACATAAAAAGAAGGTGGAATTCCCTACCTAAGCATCAATGCCTAAAGATCCTTGTTTTATACATTCTGCTTCTATTCAGTTCAGCTTCAAGCCATGAGAAAGGTTGTTAGCAATACTGATAAAAAAGGTTACAGTTGGATTTCTTGATCACGGTATTTATAATGTTTCAAGTAATATCATTCAGCAGGCAGCTGAGGTGGTATTGATTTTACTAAAGAGAAAAAATTCTCCATACAGCATTTCTGAATCATTTGCTGGCAGGCTGGCTGTTAGTTATGCTCTGTATCTATTAGATCTAACTCTAGTAGTTGAATCCTATCTATCAAGGATGATGTGGGACATTTTTTAATGTAACAGAACTTATCTAGTTTGAGCCACAAAACTGAAAATTGGCTATCTATGCACTGAATATTCTGGTTATGAGGAGGTATCTTTGGTGGGGATTTGAAGCTAAGAACATAAAATGGTAGATCATTCTGCCAACTTCTAGTTGTTACCACTTATGCCATTGTAGCCAAAAGACAAAGGAACTGTAAATAGCTATTTTTAACCACTAACAGGGAAGGTCCTACTCAATCAAGCTCAATTAGTCAGAAATGGAAAACTTCAGGTATCCTGCATCTCTGTGGTTCATTTCTCATGTGTCCAGAAACTTGTTTTGTATCACATGTGTACCGTAAGAGATGTTTCTCTAAAACTGTAATATTTTTTTCTTTCTCCAATCTCCTCGGTAAGAAAGAATAAGAAAACCCACATTGAGTAACAATCATTCCACAACATTCCAGAAATGTGATTCTGGATAAGTCATGTATTACCTGATTTGTCATATCAGAGGGGTGAAATATATGATCATAGGTACCTTAGTATCAATATCTATATGTCAGATTCAGTAAAACGTCTTTAACCTAGGTGACCTCACTTAACTGTTATAAAACCTTAAATACAGTTATCTTCATTTTATTGATATGGAAACTAAGGCTCAGCTAGAATTTATTACTTATCTAAATTATAAGGGAGCCACACTCTGAATGCTGGTGGTTGTGCTTCCAAAGACCATCCTACTTTTACTACATACTACTGATGTCCTGGTGATTAAGGATGCTTGTGTTTTAGTAAGTTTTTGAATGTATATTGTGGAATGGTATCCTTGGATATCTATGCCAAAGTAAGCTAAATAACTCAGTGATTCTAATTTACAAATGGAAAATAGGTTTCAAAAGCAAATAACATTTGCAAGGTTAAAACTCTAACAGAAGATAATGTCTATATACGTTCTGTAATCTTAGAGTTGTTTTCAAATGGACTATGGGTGTGTGTGTGTTTGGGGAATCTGAGGGCTTCTATGAGATAATCCTTGTTTCAAACAAGATTTCTCTGATTTCTAATTGCAAAATTATCTTGCTTTGGCAGGCTTCCTTAAGCTTTCCCTATGATCTCCATCACACAATGTCTCCTCAAAGAAATTATGTTAGAAAAATCTGGCTCACAGTAATAGATAATGTTAGTTAACACCAACAGTTACATTTTGTTTTAAAATCAGCATCAATTTTCCTTTTATTTAAAGTTAAAAGAAAATAATATTTATGTAGTGTAAGTAGTGTTTAAAGCTTCCAAATCCAGGCTTTTAATTATCAATGTCCCAATGGTCTTTTCAATTGACTTGAAGTTGTACGATTATCTAAAATTTATTTGTGTACAATTAAAATTGTCAATTTTTAGTTTATTTTGTAATTAGATGATCTCTGGTTGCACAAATGTATGCACACAGACACACATTACTATGGAATCCAAGTTAGACAGATTCGTAGTTTCAAAGGGATAATTTCAAGTTATACACAAATGCTACTGGCCTAAACTTTAGCAGGCCAGACCTACAAAATAGTCTTAGGATTAGGGAGACTCTCAATCATAAAGAGAATCTCAGAACTAATCAGATTCTTCCTGACATACAAATCAGATGTATATTCCTTTTATATGACCCAAGAGAAATATCAGATTCACTGATTATGATGCAAGATGATTAATCTTTTGATTGATCTAACTGAAAGATGCAACTGGAAAGTATTTTCAGAATCATGCAAAATGTTGGCATATCTGGAACTTATGTTCCTTTGAACATTCTCCTTCTAAGCAATATTTCTTACTTTGTTTAGACATACAAGTAAGAACAGATAAAGTGTGATTCCACACCCATGCTATCATTCCTGGAAAGTTTCCCTTTAAGTGCAACTGTCTATGAACGTGCAAAGAGGGTGAGATTCTTGCCATCATATTATTCAAAGAAACCTGTACGACATTCAGAACATAGCAAATTGTAAGAAAAAAGACTGAATTTAAGACAACATTAAAAATGAACAAGACACATTGGTCCTTTCAACAGGGTTACTGGAAACCTCTCTTTTCAACAATAACTGTAAAGATAAAAGAAAAAATATCTTAAAGAATACTGTTTTAATCTAAATGGAAAGACTGCAAAGCATGCAATTATAAGTGTGTAAAAAGTCAGGAAGTGAAAAAGCCAAAATAATGAGAGATTCTTGCAATATCTAGTGTCACAAAGTTGCAGTTCTGTCAGAAGTTTTAGTTTCAAAAGGTATCTTGGAAAGGAAAAAAAAAAAGCCTCAGGAAATAATAACTAGAACTTGGCAAAGAAAGCTCCTTTATGAGAAGTGCCTGCAGGGCAGAGATAATTGGAAGCAGAGGCTTCCTTTGCCCTGAAAGGTACCCCTTGGTTCCACCAGGAGTCGACTCCCTAAAAGACCCAAAACAGAGTATAATAAAAAATCATCTGGGGATGATTTCAGTATTGCATTTGGACAGAGGGAAAAGTGAAGAGAGACATTAACATAAATGGGCATTCAAACCATGTCCACTGTGGAGCTAGGAGACAATTATTGGGGTAGTTCAGGCCAGAACATGCTTTAGCCTGAAGTATCCAGTGGGTACTTCCTTGGATGACTGGGATAACTGTTTCCATGTCCCCATCCATGTTTTTGGGTGTTGAGATGGTTTGAGAAACATTAGTGTTTAATGGAAGGAAATTTCTCTGTTGGTGGCAGTGCAAACAGTTCCTTTGAGAATTTATCTACTGGAAGGTTCAACTCATAAGAGCATAACTGAAAACACAGAAAAATCAAGTGGAGAAGAATGTATGATATCAGCTACTACCCTTCCAGGACAAATGCTGTTTTAGCTGCCAAGACAGAACCAAAAATTTGATTCAAGTAAAACAAAAGTCTGATACATTGAAGAAGTTTGAAATTATCTATCTATCCATCCATCCATCCATCCATCCATCCATCCATCCATCCCAGGTAGATAGCTTTGGAAAGAAAAATAAAGAGAGAGAGAATGATCCAAATAGTTGTTTCATGAACATCTTTACAGTAAGGAGCACTACATATTTTAAAAAGATAAGGTTGATGTGAGATGTTGAAGAAAGCAACTGAGGTTCACTGAGGCTCATAATAATCTTATAACATGGAAACTGCAAAAAAATATTTGGAAAACTTTATTTCACCCTATTCATCTTAGAACTTTCCTGCTTTAGTAGAGAAATGCTTGAAAAAATTTACATTTAATGTGGGTCAAAGGATACCATTTGGGGAGGCTTTACAGTGACAGCACAGTTAACTTTGAAACTCTATTTCCCAGAATCCCCTTTGCTAGATGGTTACAGGTTAAATTTGGCCAAACGAGGAACTCATGTGAAATTTGGGATGGAATAAGTGAAATTGTGACTATAGAAAGTAATAGCTTTCTATAGCTTATCCTAATCTGATGTAGTCCTTAGGTAATCTCTTTCTCATCATCCACTCTGAGTCTACTACTTCTCCCAACTGATGGTCTGTTGATCACAGTGGCCCCAAGTCATCACCAGATGCTTGGCTGCACAACCAGAGGAGCCACAGGTTTCCATTGCTCTCCCTCCCTTGCTTTCACCACATACTGTAGAGAAAAAAGTACTGGATTAGGAAGTCAGCAGGCCTCCATTCTTACCCAGAATTTGCCATAGTTTCATGACCTTGGGTAATCACTTATTTCCTTCTGCCTCAGTTTCCTCAATTAGATAATAAAGGGATTTGAGTAGAGATACGCTCAGGCCTTTTACGGGTCTAAAAATTGATCTGTGTCTTCCCTAGCCTTTTATTACAATTTCCCTTGTGCAGGAGGTGAATCAAGTAAATGACTTCATTACCTCCTCAGGTATGCATACATGCTTGGCTGCAAAAAGCCTACTGCCTCTTGAAATCAATTTAGTGTTCCATGTTTTACTTCCACTCTAATAGACAAAACACTTGAAATTCTGCTTTAAGAAATATATTTTACTGTTCTGGTATTTTTAAAATGTATTAAAATGAAATGAATTTGAGCAAATTCTTTCAAATAGGGAGGAAATAATTACATTCTGGGTATAGGGAAACATTAATACAGTGGTTTTCTATATTTTTTAGTTATTTTCAAACAAATATAAATTATGCCACAGTTCAATCTGTATGTTCTGAATTAAAATAACAAAAAAAAGAGTTGTAAGGAGAGATTTAAAATAAGGACAGATTGGACTATTTTCTATTTTGGAGTAAAGTTGAGAAATAAAAGTAAAAAAGAGATTCCAAAGTGTTCTTAAGAGTCAGGAAAGAAAGAAATCAATTGAAAAGTCATTAAAATTAATTATCAATTAATTATTACAATAAACGAAATACTAAAATAATCTACCAAAAATCCTTCTAAAGAGATCTTGTTTATTGTACTTTGTAATTATTGAATAATATCAAGGCCTTCGTACATCAGTTTTGACTGTAATAAGCTCATAAGATTTGCAATCAAATAGTGCTCAGGCAAGAGATCCTTATTTCAGCTCAGAGCTTAGTACCATGCTCTTTCATCTTTCTGTAATCATGATATTTAGCTTATCAGTTATTTCAAATCATTTAGGAAAAAATGAGGTATCTAACCATTCATTCATTCATTTGATGGTTAATGTGGAATCACTTACTTTGTACTGAACATGTCCAAGTGATTCACTTAATGCATTTTCCCATTTAATCTTTATAGGAACTAAACTAGGTAATATTATCTGCATTCTGCATATGAAGAGATCAAGACTAAGAAAATGTAAGGATTTGTCAGGGAGCACAAACCTAGAGCACCAAACAAAGATTTGAAGGCCAATGGGGCTGACTGCAAAATCCATACTTAACATTTATAATTTATTAGCTCTTAGGTATAAGCACATATAGCATTGAATGTTAACAGTTTATAAGTCTTCTGTTCATGGAAGAAATGAGTCCAATGAAGTTAAGTGACTTGCCCTTGTAGTCAGAGGCTATGACGCATTCAAAAGACTGGAGATACTTGTGTGTAGATACAGACAGAGTTCAATTGGGAAGGGCAGCATCAATTGTACTCTCTCAAGGTCTCTTCCTTTAACCTCTATTATTTCAAATGACTAGTCTCTTGCTGTTTGGTATACATAGTCTAAAAATGTTGCTAAATATAGAACTCTAATGAGAGGACTATTCCATCTAAAATCAGAAAGAGGAACCAGATGGCCCTTCATAGTCTTTCAAAACAGCCAAATGATCTTTATATTTTCCTAAGTTTATTGAATAATTCTAAGTAAAAGTTCATGGCCATTTGTTTTTATTTTGTATTGATATCATTATCAGTCATTTTTGTTATTTATTAGGATGCTAACAACTTCTATTACTATTAAAATTTTTTAGCGAGAAAAAATTGAACAAGCGGTTGCATTGACAATTACTATTTTTTTAAAGTACAATATACTACAGTATGAAAATATATTCTGTTACATTCCTAGTTGTGTCTGACACTTGTAAAACCTCTCAGGTTGAATCTACATTTGAATCATTTGGGCTCAGTTTTAGCTAAATACGGAAATTTTACAAACAGAAGATAAACATTAAAATTACATTTTAAACTTAATTTATTTAGTAAGTATAATTTCTTCTTTACCTCATTTTTTTCAATCATTAACATTTAATATGAATTAAAATCAGGATATTTTTCTTTATAAAATTAATATCATAAAAGTTCAATTATTTATAATATTAGCACTCTATCCCTTTATCTCCACATGTCCCAAACCATTCATTTTTTTGGTAATTGTTGAATATATAACATTTATCTAACTCGTAGATCAACTGTGACCTTTGAGGGATTTTCTTCCAAAACATTCTAATTTCTGTTCTGGTAGTCTATTAAAATATGCCCTCAATTGTGTAGAGGGAAACTACCTCAACAAAATAGAGGATATATATGACAAACCCTGAGCTAACATCATAATGGTGAAAAATTGAAAGCTCTTTCTCTACAATCAAGAACAAGACAAGGATGTCCACTCTTATCCACTGTTTTATTCATTATAGTACTGGAAGTCCTAGCCACAGCCATCAGACAAGAAAAAAGAAATAAAAGCCATCAAAATTGGTAAAGGAGAAGTAAAATCATTACTATTTGCAGATGACATGATACTACCTATAGAAAACTCTAAAGACTTCACCAAAAACTGTTAGAACTAATAAGTGAATTCAGTAAGGCTGCAGGATACAAAATAACATACATAAATCTGTTGTGTTTCTATACACCAATAACAGTGTAGCAGAAACAGAACTTGAAAAAACAATCTCATTTACAATTACACCAAAAAAACAAAACAAAACAAAACAAAAAAACCCAAAAACAAAAACAAAAACAAAAACAAAACAGCACCAGGGTGGCTCAGTCGGTTAAGCATCAGACTTTTGATCTCAGCTCAGGTAATGACCTCAGGGTCCTGGGATCCAGACGTGCATAGGGCTCTGTGCTCATGGGGATGTCTGCTTCAGGATTCTCTCTTTCTCCCTGCCACTCCCCCTACTTGTACATGCGCACTCTGGCACTCTCTCTCTCTCTCTCCCCACCCCACTGTCTAAAATAAATAAATAAATCTTAGGGGCACCTGGGTGGCTCAGTCGTTAAGCATCTGCCTTCGGCTCAGGGCATGATCCCGGCATTCTGGGATCAAGCCCCGCATCAGCCTCCTCTGTTGGGAGCCTGCTTCTTCCTCTCCCACTCCCCCTGCTTGTGTTCCCTCTCTCGCTGGCTGTGTCTCTCTCTGTCAAATAAATAAATAAACTCTTTAAAAAAATAAATAATAAATTAGTCTTAAAAGAAAAAGAATAAAGTACCTAGGAATAAATTCAGCCAAGGAGGTGAAAGACCTGTACACTGAAAATTATAAGACGATGATGAAAGAAACTGAAAAGGACACAAATAGGTGGAAAGATATTTCATGCTCATGAACTGGAAGAATTAATACTGTTAAAATGTCCATACTACTCAAAGCAAAGACTGAATGCAATCTCTATCAAAATACCAACAGCATGTTTCACAGATTTAGAACAAATAATCCTAAAATTTGTGTGGAACCACATATGACCCCAGACAGCCAAAGCTGGAGGTATCACAATTCTACATTTCAAGCTATACTATAAAGTTATAATAATCAGAATAGTATGGCACTGGCACAAAAATAAATCAATGGAAAAGGAGAGAGAGTTCAGAAATAAACCCAAGTTTATATGGTCAATTAATATATTACAAAGAGGCAAGTATATACATTGGGGAAAAGATAATCCCTTCAACAAATGATGCTGAGAAAATTGGAGAACTACACGCAAAACAGTGAAACTGGACCAGTTTCTTACAACACACACAAAAAGAAACTCAAAATGGGTTAAAGACCTAAATGTAGTACCTGAAATGATACAACTCTTAAAAGGAAACATAGGCAGTAATCTCTCAGACATCAGCCTTAGAAAATTTTTCTGGATACCGCCTCAGGCAAGGCCAACAAAAGCAAAAGTAAACTATTGGGACTACTTCAAACTAAAAAAAATCACCACAGTGAAGGAAACCATCAACAAAATGAAAGGGCAATCTACTGAATGGAAGAAAACACTTGCAAATTATGTATTTGATAAGGTGCTAAGATCCAAAATATATAAAGAACAGATCTAACTCAACAACAAAAAACATAATCTAATTTAAAAATGGGCTGGATATAGCTTTTTCCAAGAAATACATTGAGTTATCACCTCACACCAGTCAGAAAGGCTAGTAAGAAATAACAAGTGTTGGTGAGGATGTGGAGAAAAGGGAACCCTCAAACACTGTTGGTGGGAATGTAAATTGGTCAAGCCAGTACGGAACACAGTGTGGAAGTTCCTCAAAAAATTAAAAATAGAAATACCATTCAGTCTAGTAATTCCATTATTGGATATTTACCCAAAGAAAAATGAAAATACTAATTTGAAAAGATATATGCACCCCTACGTTTCTTGTAGCACTATTTACAATAACCAAGATACAGAAGCAACCTAAGTATCCATTAATAGATGAATGTTTAAAGAAGATGTGGTATATATATATATATATAATATTACTCAGCCATAAAAAAGACTGAAATCTTGCCATCTGCAACAAATTTAAATTTTAAATTTTAAAATTTTTAAAAATGAATTTTAAAAAATGAACAAACAAAACAGATTTATAAATACAGAAGACAAATTGGTGGTTGCCAGAAGGGATGGGGATAGTGAGATGAGCAAAATAGATGAAGGGGATTAAGAGGTACAAACTTCCAGTTAGAGAATAAATAAATCATGGGGATGAAAAGTATACAATAGGGAATATTGTCAATAATATCGTAATAACATCCTATGATGATAGACGGTAACTACATTTATCGTGGTGAGCAATATGCAATGTATAGAATTGTTGATTCACTACGTTGTACACCTGAAACTAATGTAACATTGTATATGTCAACTATACTTCAATTAAAAAAAAAAAGTCCCCATTCATCATCTCTTTCTATATCCAAGCCCTCTGCAATGTGACCTTATAGCTCTTCCCATCATGAGTAGAATATGCTTTTCTACTCCTTGGATCCAGGATGGTGTGAATTGTTTTGTCAAATAAATGCAATGTATGTGAAACTGTGCCAATTCCAAGGCCCTGCATGCTACTGCTTGCTCTCTTGATATGCTGCTATTACCATGAAAACAAGCTCTGGATAATCTGCTGGATAATGAAAGACACAGGGCCTAGTCATTGTGCCAGATGACTGCCAGCCAAGCATCAGACATGAATGAGGTCCATCACAGGACACCTAGCCCCCAGTTCATATGCCAGCTGAGCACAGATGCATGAGTGAACTCTGCCAAGAAGATCCCAGCCTGGCCCAGATCAGTAGAACCACCCAGCTTACCCACAGATGTAAGAGCAATGATATATACATATTAATTTAAACTACTAACATTAAGGATGGTTTCTTATACAATAATATATGATAGACCTTCCTTTGTTGATACCAAGCACACATTCCTCCTTTCCTGCAATTAACATTTCTTACATGTGATTTTAATCTCTAATCATTTCAGATATGCATATCCTGACTATTCAAAGTATTTTAAACACAATATAAGAAGAACCATGTGTAGATGCAGCAGCAGCAAGAGGAGGAGGAGAGAGAAGAGGAAGAGAAGGAAGAGCAGAGCCATGTTGTAGTTCTTGTTAACCACTTTACTTTTTCATATTTTTAATCCTCCATAAAGTACCTATAAGAGATTTCACAGGGCAAAGGAAAGAATTGTGGAATAAGCATCCATCAGGCTAACTACTAGTACAGCTTGTTTCACATAAGTGACGTTAGAAAGCTTCTTAAACTCTCTGAACCTTCTAAAATTTTAAGCCCAGAGGGTTAGCCCCTACACCATGTTTTAGAGAGAACAGCATCTGGACACTATCCTTCTGCTTTGATGCCAAAGCCAGGAAACATGCACTTTTATTTTCCATTTTATATTATGGGCCCAGATTTGAAAGGCTTACTCACTCCAAACTCTCTTGGACATCTCTATCACTTTGTACCATATTAGCATTTCAAATTGTCTTGCTTTCCAGAAGCTCTTGCCTTTGCCAATATGTTGAACAGGATAAAATGTAAATAAACAGATTTTTTGTAAGGAATGTAAATAATATTAATATATTATTTGCACACCTGGGCAAATGGTAAACCAATTGTCTCGTGTTAAAGATGTGCTTATATACCTAGGTAATTTTACTCACTACTTCCATCCAAAGGCTTACAACCATAGTAGACTTTAATTGAAAGAAACATACTATTCTGAGGACATCTGAAATATGCATATGTTGATATTAAAAGTACTGATACAAAATAAGCAGCAAAAAATCACCTGATAACTATCTAGTCAGTAGCGATTATACTTTGTTTTGAGAGAAATTTAAAGGTGTCACAAATCTCATCATGCTTTTGCTTGGCTTCATTTAATTATAACTATTTACAGATTGCAAATAATCATATACATACCGTCAGATCTAAATAGCAGATTGCAGATACAAATGATACATTTCATAAACAGTGAGTTATCGATAGAACTGGATTACAAATCTCTTAGCAAGAAAAGTACTTTCATGCCCTAATATTAGCTAAACAAAAATTTTAAAGCAAATGTTTGGCTCTCATAATTCTGGAGTGCTTGATTTTTGGAACACTGCACTTGGTTTGAAACCAGGGTTATTAGCCAGGTTTGGAGAAGTGTCTGCGAATAGAGTACATGTTTGTGCTCATTTGGAATACATAGGGATCTACCATTCAGTGGGAGCTCTTGAGTTTATTCTTCAGGAAATATGGACTATAGTTATACAAATGGGCTTACAAAATTATGGAATCCTATGAATGATACTTAACAATTACTAGACTTGTTTGATTCCATTAATTCAGCTTGTTGAACACAGATACATTTTTAAATTTTATGTATTCCTCATACTACATAGATGGCTTTTCAAAGCTGTGTTGATCTAAAGAGCACTGGCATGGTATAAATTTTCATTCATATTATTTAGGGCTTAGGCAACAAGAGTAACCAACTAGTTTGGTTTGTGATTCTCACTGAATTCATTCACTCTAGGTAGGCGGGGTCTAATTCTTTCATTATGGACTCTAAAATAACTTTGAGATTGCCTTAGGTAGGAGAAAAATCTAATTGACGTGTAGCGCTCTACTGGGTGTAACTCTTGCATCCACGGAGAAGCCAAAATGTACTCATTAAATTACGCTGGGTCTACAACAATATATGTTGATAACTGAGATACAGTTTTACCAGTAATAGCATATTTTATTGATTCTAGTATGCATATTGTAACTTAACATCTCTAAAATAGAGATGCATCAAAATCAGAAACACCTTAAAATTACTGCTGGCCAGACAGCATTCATAAGATGGTTGCTTGAACACATGCAATTTTTTTTTGTTTTGTTTTTTTGTGGCATCCCTGGATACCAGAAACCCTTTGACATCTAAATTATTAAACTATTTGAGATCAATGGAGAAGAACTATGAATTCTAGACACTGTCTGAAAATCTTCTATTGCTATTACCTGGTAAAGTTAGAAAAGCAATAAAACTTGAAGAACCAGTGTCAAAGCTTATAAAAGAACGCTGGAGATAGCAGTGAAGTAATATTTTAAGAAATACTGTCCCTTATCCCAATGCCTTGGATAGTACCGAAGACAACATGGTATGGAAAACCACTGATATTAACAACACTTGAGTTGAAAAGTGATTAAAAAGTATTGGATTTTAATGTTAAGACAGTTTAGGAATAACTTAAGTGTTCAAAGTTGTTTCCCTTTTTGCATACACACAGGAGTTATTTATTTTTTTAAATTATCTGAAGAGCTTCTAAATGAGCTTACTGGGGCACCTAGGTGGCTCTGATGGTTAAGCATCTGCCTTCGGCTCAGGTAATGATCTCCAGGTCCTGGGATACAGCCCTGTGTTGGGCTCCCAGCTCAGCAGGAAGTCTGCTTCTGCCTCTCCCCCTGCTTGTGTTCTCTCTGTCTCTGTCTCTCAGATGAACAAATTTTTAAAAAAATTAAAAAAAATAAATCTTAAAAAATAAATGACCTTAATAAGTGCAGATTTTAGTGAGAAGATCTAATGAAATAATAGAGAATTGTGTCATAGTTGATTCTGAAGTAGTTTTTCTTTTTAAAATTTACCAAAAAAATGATGTGTCTTTTTTTTTTTTAAGATTTTATTTATTTATATGACAGAGAGAGAGAGAGACAGCCAGCGAGAGAGGGAAAACAAGCAGGGGGACTGGGAGAGGAAGAAGCAGGATTCCCAGCGGAGCAGGGAGCCTGATGTGGGGCTTGATCCCAGGACCCTAGGATCACGCCCTGAGCCAAAGGCAGACACTTAATGACTGAGCCACCCAGGCGCCCCAGATGTGTCTTTTTTTTTTTAAGATTTTATTTATTTATTTGAGAGAGAGAAAGAGACAGAGAAAGAAAGAATGACCCAGGGGAGGGGCAGAGAATTGTGAGAATTGTGCTGAGCAGGGAGCCTGATGTGGGACTTGATCCCAGGCCTCTGGGATCATGACCTAAACTGAAGGCAGACACTTAACCAGCTGAGCCACCCAGATGCCCAAATGATGTGTCTTTTTTTTTTTTTTTAAAGATTTTATTTATTTATTTGACAGAGAGAGACAGAGCCAGCAAGAGAGGGAACACAAGCAGGGGGAGTGGGAGAGGGAGAAGCAGGCTCCCAGTGGAGCAGGGAGCCCCATGTGGGGCTCGATCACGCCCTGGGCCGAAGGCAGATGCTTGACTGAGCCACCCAGCCGCCCCTAAATGATGTGTCTTTTAATGACATTTTACATTAGTAAGTAGGGTGCTACCTATTTGAGAAATCATTAACATTTATACTTTAGGAATGTAAGTTTGGTTTTAACCTGACTATAAAAAATGGACATTGAAGACCCACGCATGCTGTAATAAACCAAATGGTATATTCTATGAAAAGAAAATCATTAGTCAACGCCATCACTGGACATATTTATGACAGTAAAAGTCTATTACAGAATTTTATTTGATTATTTTTAGATATGTAACATTATATTTTATGATTTCCTGTTCACTAGAAATCTGCCAAATTACCAGTTTTTTTTTTAAAAAAAAATAGTCCTTATTTTTTAAAGCAGGTTTAGGTTCACAGAAAAATTGAAAGGAAGATACAGATATTATCCAAATATTCTGCTCCCACACATGCACAGCCTCTCCATTATCAATCATCCACCAGAGTAGTACAGTTGTTACAGCTGAATGTACAGGGACACATATTATCATTTAAAGTCCAGTGTTTAGAATTCATTCTGGTGTACGTTCTATGGGTTTAGACAAGTGTATAATAACATGTGTCTACCATTATTCTATCACAGTGAGTAGTTTCACTGTCTTAAAAGTCCTCTGTACCTAATTATTCCTCTCTCCTCCCAACTTCTAGCTACCAATAACCTGTTTACTATCGCCATAGTTTTGCTTTTTCCAGATGTTATATAGTTGAAATCACACCGTATTTTTATTGCTGAATAATATTCCAATTTTTGGATGTCTCACAGTTTATTTATCCCTTCATCTGCTGAAGGGCATCTTGGTTGCTTCCAAGTTTTGTCAATTGTGAATAAAGCGTCTATAAACATTTGTGTACAGGTTTTGGTGTAGATAAAATTTTTAACCCCTTTAGGTAAATACTAAGGAGCACAGTTGCTGAGTCATATGGTAAAATTATGTTTAGTTTTGTAAGAAAACACCCAATTATCTTCCAAGGTTGTGGTACCATTTTGTATTCCCACCAGCAATGAACTAGAGCTCTTGCTGTTCCATATCCTTGCCAGTATTGGATGTTGTCAGTGTTCCAGGTTTTG
Source organism: Ursus maritimus (assembly GCF_017311325.1). Classification (NCBI taxonomy): domain Eukaryota; kingdom Metazoa; phylum Chordata; class Mammalia; order Carnivora; family Ursidae; genus Ursus; species Ursus maritimus. The sequence continues at coordinate 16,091,162 of NW_024423786.1, forward strand.
GCCATTTTCATAGGAGTGTACTGATATTTTGTTGTTTTAATTTACATATCCCTAATGATGTATGATGTGGAGCATGTCTTTGTCCCATTTTTCAATTGGGTTGTTTGTTTTCTTTTTTGTTAAGTTTTAAGAGTTCTTTGAATATTTTAGGAAATAGTTCTTTATCATATATATCTTTTGCCAATATTTTCTCCAATCTATGGCTAGTGTTTTCATTCTCTTAACTGTGTCTTACATCTGTTATTATTACTATTTTTTTATTTCCAATATCTGGAGTACTTGTGTTTTGGTTTCTTCTATCTGGGTATCTTCCATTCTGCACTGTAATGTACTTAAAATAATATTCGTAAAAATAATTTGTGAACTTGGATGATGTTATCTTCTTCCAGAAAAGATTTTTATTTGCTTCTGTCAGGCACCAGGGCACTATCAATCCTGGATCTTAGTAAGAAAAAAAAAAAATCTGGAAAGTACTTATTATATGCCAACCGTTCTTCTGGATGCTGGAATGTGGTAGTAAAGTGAGTTGACAGAGTCCTTGTCCTCATGAAATTATATTCTACTTCAAATTTATTAAACTTGGAATATAGGGAAAACTTGTTCTATTTTACTATTTATACCAATAGTCACATTATTCCGGCGTAAAAATCTTCATTTCCCTTTAAGTGACTACTTTAACACATTATAAATATTTCTTAATGGAACTATAAATTATGAGTCCCTTTTATGGCCCCCATATAGCAAAGGTGTTTTGTGGACGTAGGTGGAGGAAAAATTAGAATAAATGAAGATATTAGTTGCTTCAAAAATAACTTTATTCCCTGATAAAAATACGGTAGGTAACTAATTATTTTTATATGACCAATACCTTGAATTTACCCTCCAGATTTAATATTAAGTCATATACTATGTATATTTATAGAGAGACTACATTGTTCTTTCTTTGAAATGTGAATTTGATTTTTTTTATAGTAAGCAAAGAGGAAAAAAAGTAAATGTCTCAGGTGCCTTTACTATATCTACCCAAACTCTTTTTTTATTATGTTTACAAATACACAGAATTTGGTAATTTTTCAACTAGCTTCTCTAGGGAGAAATACATTTACAAATAAATTACAAATAAAAAAAATGACAAATCCAAAGTTCTCTGCCACTAGAAATAATTTTGAAATGCATATCATAATTGCAAGTCTTTTAAATAAAACTGTTTAATTGTCTAAGACATAACTGGCTAGACATACTACCATTTTTTTAAAGATTTTATTTATTTGACAGAGAGAGAGAAAGAGAGAGCACAAGCAGGGGGATTGGCCAGCAGAGGGAGAAGCAGGCTCCCCACTGAGCAGGGAGCCAGATGTGGGACTCCATCCCAGGACCCTGGGATCATGACCTGAGCCAAAGGCAGACGCTTAACCGACTGAGCCATCCAGGTGCCTGACATATTGTCATTTTTATTCTAAAAAGTTTAGTTGAGATCTGAAATAAATCTGTCAAATTTTGAAAGTCTAAAAAAAAAAAAGTTTAGTTGAAACTGTGTTCTTCGTGTATCTATTCAAATCTTTTTTTTTTAAAGATTTTATGTATTTATTTGAGAGAGAGAGAGAGAGAGTCAGAGATAGCGTCAGAGTGCATAAGCATGAAGGAGAGAGAGAAGCAGGCTCCCCGATGAGGGGTTCGTTCTCAGGACCCTGGGATCATGATCTGAGCCGAAGGCAGATGCTTAATCAACTGAGCCACCCAGATGCCCCATATCTATTGAAATCTATCAGTGAAATTATGATTTTAAGCTTACAGCACAATAAGCATACTGTATATTTACACAGTGCCTAACTTTCTGCAAAGCATTTTATATTATAAACCCATTTGATACATATATAAGTTTTAAACAGGCAATGTTGGTATTATGTATGCCATTTTATGGATGAAGAAACAGAGGGTCAAAGAAGTTACTTCCTAAAGCTTATGTGGTCTAGCAGTGTTGGAGTTAAAATCACCAAACTTCAGACTCCTAGTCTCATTTGTTTCTTATACTTAACTGAATATATTCTGCAGACCACCATTCTGAGAGATGTACTATTGAACACATCTTTTTAATGCCTTTATGGTGACTATGTTTGAAAAATGCCAGTTAGTGCAGATTCACAATGTATGTCAGCATATCAAAAATCTCTGAGAAGTCCATTGATACCATTTAACTTTGTTTAATGCACCCTTTCTCACATCTCTTTATGCATGGAATTCTTCTTCATGAGACATATATTCATATTCTGTGTAAAAGTGTTCTGTAAAATATATTACCCAAAAAGCAATACTGCATTATATTCTATTGCTGGTCTTATCTTTTATTATTTGTTTTTTAGTAGACCAAAAGCACTTTATGGGATTCCAAGACAGTGCTATGCAGTTTCTCCTCTCAAATTGTTTTCAACTCTCCTAAAAGGTAAATAACCTCACTGACCTGAAACATTTCACAAAGTACATTATGTTATGATGGGCACAGCCATAAGTGATGTGGTTGCTGAGAAAATGGGAAGATGGAGCCATCCACAGGGACAAAATTTTCTCGGGTATGGTCTCATGGGGAAGCCTGTGCTAAAAGAGTACTCAACTGATTTCTAATTGTGCCTCCACTTCTCTGTGTGAACTTGGAAAATTGTATTCATTTAACATCTCCAGATTTTTTCCCTCCTCATTCTTCTATAAACTGTTATTTGACTAGATCATTAGTTTTTAAACTGTACCGGACAAAATTCCTGAGAGATCATGGCAGGGAGGAAGTTGGGAGAAGTTTTGTGGCACTCAGTTCTCTTCAGATTCATCCAAAAATGCTCCCCCGTTTTTGATGCTGGTCTTTTCTATCAGATTTCACATGAACAATGGGTTTGCAGGATAAAATTGACTTTGAAAACAGTTCCTTTGGAAGACCAGTTTTTTTCCCTTTTGACATTCAAAGAATCTTAATCTAGGGACAACTGAGAATGAAAAATCTAACCTATTTTAATTTTATAATAAATAACCAATCTGTATACAGAATTTATTCATACTTTTTAAAAAATATTTACAAGAATGGTGTCATCAGCTGAGAAAATTTCTTAACTAATCAGCTTAGAAGACCATTGATCACTCAGAATTTGAATCTTAAAATCCATCACTATTTCTCAGTTATAAGTAATTACTCACAAAGCAGAACTGTAGAGTATTCATTTATTGTTCAATATAACATTATATGCTGAGGGGATTCAGGACACACCTCTCCCCCAACTAACGTGTCACTTTGGCATGTGGATTATTTTGAGCTGAAAGCACTTGAGACCATGTGGGCTTAAGAGAAACTTCTGTCCCTTCCTTAACCACAAAGAAGAATATAAATTAGGATTTAGATTTAATTGGGATTTAGAATAAGGATTTCCCAGAACAAGGATTATTAACAGAGATAATTTTATCTGAGTGACCCATCTGTATGGTAAGACAAACATCTAATTACAGAACATCTGCTTTTCTTATTGCCCTGTCAAGTGTATTCAACTCCTCTGAAGTCCTAGATCCCACCTCCCTTCTTCTTATTCTTCTTAGTTCAGAATGACATATAAACCTCATTTTGCCTGACTATCTTGGAATTTCCATTTCTGTGTGGATTCCCAGTAGATATACCTATTAAATTTGGTTTTCTCCTATTAGTCTATCTCATGTCAATTTGATTCTTAGTCCAGCTAGAAGGATCTCTGAGGCCACGGGAATTCTTGCTCCCTAACAGTGCTAATTTAGAAAGCAGTCTTTCTATATCTAGGTTTCTGGAATTGTTGGTCAATCATTAGCAGAAAGTTGAACACTAAGGGGAAATTAATTTGATTATTCATAAAGATTCATTTAAAGTGGAGGATAAATTCCTCTTATGAACATGGATTTATAGCAGTGTCAGAAACAAAGAGACATTTGAGCATTGGAAGAAGAGTCAAGATGGGGAGAGGTTTCATTTTTCAAAGACTATTTAGATATCCAATTGTCCTTCTCATTGGGTGACAAAGATTTTCCAAAAGGGGACATTTTAAGATAAAAAAAAAATATATGTTCATTCCTTTCCATTTCAACAATGACTCTAAAAAAATTGTATCTAAATTGTTTTTCCTGAAATAAACCAGACGCCAACCATCACCTTCTGTGGGATTTATCAGGCAGGTCAATAAAGCTAAGTAGGAGTAGATTGCCTTTTGGAGATATATTAACAAGCTTTTACCACATAATGGTTCTCTAATTACTTGCCTGAATGTACCTTCAGAAATTAAACAATTTATCCCCTACCTCCTGAATCACTTGAATATCGGGGATTTTTCATTCCCATGTTCAATGTGTTTAGGATGAACTTTCTTTTAGTAAAGTGATGGTGGACAGAAAGTATACAAACTTACTGCTTCAAAATCCCTTCATTAAAAACAAACTGCCGAGTCCCTAAAGTACCATGAATAAGTCTTTGGTCTGTAGATGTATAAAGCAATTGAAATAATGATAGCAGCTTTCAGTTAGTTTTCCCCAAAACTAATTTATGCTGTTTCCATCACAACTTTTCCTTAGTCAATATAGATGGGGAATATTTTTAAAAGTAAAATTATTCCACAACAAGATGGCTCATGTATCTTCCCTTTTTGATTTCACAACTATACGGATTTATCAAAGTCAATTGAAACCAACACTGAAATGGGTTTGATAGGTATACAGTTAGACACAGCCTGCTTCTATACATGTCACCAGGTTTAAAATGAACTATTCCCATTTTACACAGATAGCAAACTGTGTGACAGTTAATTTTATGGTTCCAGCAATGAAACTTACAATCTGTGCATCTTTGAAGCAATTCACTTAATTTGTCTGAACTTCAATTGCTTAATCTACAGAAAGGCTTATATTAGAAAACCCAAGTGAAAACTCTGGGGATAGGCATGGCAGATATGTAAAGAAAACATTTCCCACCCTTGGGAGACTTCATTCCTTGATTGTGCCACTGTTACATGGTAAGGTAACAACATATTAATAAAAATGTAAGTACAGCATACTAAAAGGAAGTGGGAGAAGGAGGATATATGTTTCTGTGTATATGTGCGTGTATGTATGTGGTGTGTAATGCTGCAGTGAAGAAGAACTAGTATCCTCAAGTAATTTTAATTCAAAATGACACGTAAGCACATTTTAATTTAGTATGCAGGGCCCTATCATCACCTTACTTCTGTAAAGTAACATGAAAACCTCTAAAACACTGTGTTTCCTATTGCTCTTTTCTAAGGTTCAATCTGATACAATTTTTAAAGAAAGTGAAAACTCAATCAGACACCCTGAGTAGATCAAAGAAAATACAAACCTTTATCTTTTGTGTTTCCTTTCACAATTTAGCTTAAAGGCTTCAGTGGCCATCTCAGTAAAGAATACCTCAATCAAGTGCTACAATGTGTTAATGCATCTTAATAATAATAATGAAACAGTCACCTTTAATGCGGGTAAAGGTCTTCACTTGTTATTCATTTAAGAGCTTAAACCTATGGTTTAAAAAGAACATAATTTCCTCTGATTGTCAGCCTACCTCAGAAGGTGTAGAATAGTAAAATGCCTGGTGAGACTGTAGAAAGTTTCTGCTTCTTAAAATCATTCACTGGTTAAACAAATATTTATTTAATGTCTATGAAGTGTTGGACTATGCTAAGTGCTAGGATATAAAAGTGATTGAGAAAAGAACCCACTCTTGAGAATTTCATGAAACAGTGGAAGAGACAGACCTGTACCTATATAACAACACCATTACTAAGTAGGTATAGAAAATCACCCCAAATTAGGTTATATGTTCAGAGTGTTAAGATGGTGGCAGGTCCAGGAAAAGTTTTATACTTAAGGAAAGACTTCCAGGAAAAACAAATCAGGCCCCAGTTGGTCTGCTGTATCTACTTCTGGTTGTCCAGTAGCACTGACAGCCAACACACTACCTCACATACACTGCTTTTTTAAACACTTCGTTCCAAATAAATAAAGACTATCTTCGTAATATAACTTAAAGTCTGGAATTGTGATGCCTCCAGCTTTCCTCTTCTTTTTTTCAGGATTGCTATGGCTATTCAGGGTCTTCTGTGGTTCCATACAAATTTTAGGATTGTTCTAGCTGTGAAAAATGGTGGTGGCATTTTGATAGGGATGGCATTAAATGTGTAGATTGCTTTGGGTAGTATAGACATTTTAACAATGTTTGTTCTTCCAAACATGAGCATGGAATGCTTTTTCATTTCTTTGTGTCTTCTTCAATTTCTTTCATAAGTTTTCTATAGTATTCAGAGTACGGATCTTTTACCTCTTTGGTTAGGTTTATTCCTAGGTATCTTATGGTTTTTGGTGCAATTGTAAATGGGATTGATTCCTTGATTTCTTCTGCTGCTGCTTCATTATTGGTGTATAGAAATGAAACAGATTTCTGTACATTGATTTTATAATCCTGCTACTTTGCTGAATTCACATATTAGTTCTAACAATTTTTTAGGGAGTCTTTTGGGTTTTCTGCATACAGTATCATGTGTCTGCAAATAGTGAAAGTTTGACTTCTTCCTTGCTGATTGGATGTGTTTTATTTCTTTTTGTTGTCTGCATGCTGAGGTTAAGACTTTCAGTACTAGGTTAAATAGTAATGGTGAGAGTGAACATTCTTGTCTTATTCCTGATTATAGAGGAAAAGTTCTGTTTTTCCCCGTTGAGGATGATATTAGCTGTCAGTCTTTCATATATGGCCTTTATGATGTTGAGGTATGTTGCATCTATCCCTACTTTGTTGAGGGTTTATATCAAGAATGGATGCTGTATTTTGTCAATTACTTTTTCTGCATCTACTGAGATGATCATACGGTTCTTATCCTTTCTTTTATTAATGTGGTCACCACAGCCCAGGAATAAATCCCACTTGATTGTGGTGAACAATTCTTTTAATATATTGTTGGATTCGATTTGCTAGTATCTTATTGAGAATTTTTGTATCCATGTTCATCAAGGATATTGGCCTGCAATTCTCCTTCTTAGTGGAGTCTTTGGTTTTTGAATCAAGGTAATGTTGGCCTCGTAGAATGAGTTTGGAAATTTTCCTTCCATTTCTATTTTTTGGAACAATTTGAGAATAGATATTAATTCTTCTTTACACATCTGGTAGAATTTGCCTGGGAAGCCATCTGTCCCTGGACTTTCGTTTGTTGGGATATTTTTTATTACTAATTCAATATCTTTGTTGGTTATGGGTCTGTTAAAATTATCTATTTGATCCTGTTTCCGTTTTGGTAGTTTGCATGTTTCTAGGAATTTGTCCATGTCTTCCAGATTGCCCACTTTGTTGGCATATAATTTTCCACAATATTGTCTTATAATTATTTGTATTTCTGTGGTGTTGGTTGTGATCTCTCTTCTTTCATTCATGATTTTATTTATTTGGGTCCTTTCTCTTTTCTTTTTGATAGGTCTAATGAGGGTTTTTTGAAATTTATTAATTCTTTCAAAAAACTAGCTCTTAGTTTCATTGATAAGTTCTACTGGGTTTTCGTTTCAATATCATTTATTTCTGCTCTAGTCTTTATTATTTTCCTTTTTCTAATGGCTTTAGGCTTTATTTACTGTTCCTTTTCTAGCTCTTTTAGGTGTAAGGTTAGGTTGTATATTTGAGACTTTTCTTGCTTCTTGAGGTTAGGCCTGTATTGACATATACTTCCCTCTTAGGACTGCCTTTGCCACATCCCAAAAGTTTTGGACTATCATGTTTCCATTTTCATTTGTTTCCATATACTTTTTAATTTCTTCTTTAATTTCCTGGCTAAGCCATTCATTCCTTAGTAGGATGTTTTTTAACCTTCATGTATTTATGGTCTTTCCAAATGTTTTCTTATGGGTGACTTCAAATTTCACAGCATTGTGGTCTGAAAATACACATGCTATGATCTCAATCTTTTTATACTTATTGAAGGCTGAATAGTGACTCAGTACGTGATCTGTTCTAGGGAATGTTCCATGTGCACTGAAAAAGATTGTGTCTTCTGCTGCTTTAGGATGAAATGTTCTGAATGTATCTGTTAAGTCCATCTGGTCTAGTGTGTCATTCAAAGCCATTGTTTCCTTGTTGATTTTCTGGTTACACGATCTGCCCATTGCTGTAAGTGGGGTGTTAAAGTCCCCATTATTATTGTATTATTATTAATGAGATTCTTTATATTTGTTATTGATTTATATTTTTGGGTGCTCCCAAGTGGGGGGATACATATTTACAATTGTTAGGTCTAGATCTTCTTGCTGGATGGACCCCTTAATTATGATGTAATACCCTTCTTCATCTCTTATTACACTCTTTGGTTTAAAATCTATCTGCAGTCATCAAGACAGTATGGTACTGGCACAAAAACAGACACATAAGTCAATGCAACAGAAAGAAAACCCAGAAATGGACCCACAACTATATGGTCAAACTAATCTTCAACAAAGCAGGAAAGAAGATCTAATGGAAAAAAGTCTCTTCAACAAATGGTGTTGGGAAAACTGGATAGCAACATGTAGAAGAATGAAACCAGACCACTTTCTTACACAAAAAAAAATAAATTCAAAATGGATGAAAGACCTAAATGTGAGACAGGAAACCATCTAAATCCTAGAGGAGACACAGTCAGCAAACTCTTTAACCTTAGCCATAGCAAATTCTTACTAGACACATCTCTGGAGGTAAGGGAAACAAAAGCAAAAATGTACTGGGACCTCATCAAGATAAAAAAAAAACTTCTGCACAGCAAAGGAAATAATCAACAAAACTAAAAGGCAGATTACAGAATTGGAGAAGATATTTGCAAATGACAATCGGATAAAGGGTTAGTATCCAAAATCTATAAAGAACTTATCAAACTCAACAACCAAAAAACAAAAAATCCAGTTAAGAAATGGGCCAAAGACATGAAAGGACATTTTTCCAAAGAAGCCATCCAGATGGCTACCAGACACATGAAAAGATGCTCAACATCACACATCGTCAGGGAAATATAAATCAAAACCATGATGAGATGCCACCTCACACCTGTGAGAATTGCTAAAATTAACAACACAAGAAACAGCAGGTGTTGGTGAGGATGTGAAGAATGAGGAACCCTCTTGCACTGTTGGTGGGAATAGAAACTGGTACAGCCACTCTGGAAAACAATATGGGGGTTCCACAAAAAGTCAAAATAGTACTGCCCTATGACTCAGCAATTACACTACGAGGTATTTACCCAAAGGATCAAAAATATAGATTCAAAGGGGTAAATGCACACCAATATTTGTAGCAGCATTATCAACAACAGCCAAACTATTGAAAGAGCCCAAAGGTCCACTGACTGATGAATGGATAAAAATGTGGTACATATATGCCATGGAATATTATTCAGCCATCAAAAAGAATGAAATCTTGCCATTTGCAATGATGTAGATGGAGCATGAGTGTATTATGCTAAGCAAAATAAGTCAGAGGAAGACAAATACCACATGATTTCACTCATATGTGGAATTTAAGAAACAAATCAGATGAATATATGGAAGGGTGAGGGAACAAGAGACAGAGGGAGACATACCACAGGAGACTCTTAAGGATAGAGAACAAACTGAGGGTTGATGGAGGGATGTGGGTGGGGAATGGGCTAGATGGGTGATGGGTATTAAGGAGGGCACTGTCGTATTGAGCAGTGGGTGTTATATGCAAGTGATGAATCACTAAATTCTGTTTCTGAAAACAATATTACACTATATGTTAACTAACTAGAATTTAAATAAAAATTTGAAAAAGAAAAAAAAAGAAACAGAGATGAATTGTCAAAAAATAAAATAAAATAAAACAAAACAAAACAAAATAAAAAGCCAAGTCCACAACTATATCTCACTAAGACTGGAGAAAAAGTTCTCATTAAAAAAAAATCAGTCCAATATAAAATAAAAACTTCAGTTAAAAAAAAAAAAAGACTATCTCAAGTGATGCTCCCATTCTTTTACCCTGAAAAAGGAAGAGAATATCCCTTCTTCTATCCTCTCAGATGTATGGGATTCAATGATGAAAAAGATATGTCAGCTGGCCAAATTTTAGGAGAAACGAATCAGTCACCATTTTTTCTCATAAGGATGACCAATTTTTAAAGTACCCTTTTTTGGTCTTTAAAATAAAAACAGAGGTGCCTGGTAGCTCAGTTGGTTAAGCCACGGGTGCTTGATTTCAGCACAGGTCATGATCCGGTCTTCTGGGATTGAGCCCCACAGTGGACTCCATGCTCAGTGGGGACTCTGCTTGAGGATTCTCTCTCTCCCTCTGCCCCTCCTCCTCCACTACCATGCATGCATTCTCTCTCTCTAAAAAAAAAAAATAAATCTTTAAAACAAAAACAAAGGCTGACGTGGACTGTGGTCAGAAGCAAGAGTTTTATATTCAGGGTTTGAGTTTAAATTTGGGTATTGACTCTGATATTTATTGACTACACGATCCTGGGCGAATGACTTGGTTCTTTGTGCCTCAGCTTCCATCTTTAAAATGGGATAATAACACCCTCCTCATAGAACTGGGATGAGGAATAAAGGAGCTAATATAGGCAAAGTGCTTAGGATAGTAATTAACACATACGAAAAGCAAAATAAATGCTATCTATTCTAATCTATACACATAAATCCTTGTGGGTGGGACTGAGATCAGAAGGAAAAGTTAGTCTTGAAATAACTAAAATTTATGTTGTTGAAAAAATAACCATTTGTTTGATGCAATCCTTTTTCCATTCATTTAATGTTCAATAAATATTTACTGAATCCTTACTATGTGGCATTGGAGATATACGAATATATACAAAATAATCTAAACTGACAAAAATCTTGCTCTCCTAGAACCTAAATCAAGACAACAAAGTTGCAATGCAGGGGAAGTAGATTAACTGACTTTTCCAATCCCATCCTACCCGCGTGATGTTAAGAAAATAGTTCAGGAAATTGTTTTTCAGTAAATTGAGCACTTGCTATATGGCAAGTTCTGTGCTCAGCACTTTTCTACATTTTTTTCATTTGTGAAAGATTTGTAAGTAAAGTATTATTAGCAGCATTTTACCAATGAGGAAACTGTGTTATAGGAAGGTTAAGAAATTTAGCCAGGATCAAATAGTGGTCAGTAGAACTGGAGAATAGGAAATCTGATTCTAAGGATACATGTTCTTTAACAATATCTAATATTTCACATTTTAAAATTCAGTGCCACAGGATTACCAAAAAGGAAAAAAAGGAAATGAAAAAAGACAAAAACTTTACAAAATTTCACTTAGTATAAAAAGGGTATTGAAATATTTTATTTTATTAGAAAGATACAACATTTTTAGTACTTATTACTTTTTGGTACTGAGTATATGGATGCTTGTTATATGAATCTTTATAATTTGTCTTTTTTAAAGGCATACATACACACATACACACACACACAGAGTCAACCATTTATTATGCATTTACTAATGCCAAGCACTATTCTATGGTCATTATATGTATTGCCTATTTAATCCTCATAAGCACTGTGTGTGACAGATGCTATTATCCAAACACAAATTTTAGAGATGAGGAAAATGAAGTACAAAGAGATTAAATAAGTAGTAGAACTGGTATTCATATACCTCCTGTAAGTTTCTAGAGCATGTGTTCTTAAACAGTGATACTCTCACTTCAAATAACAAAAGATAATGCTTATGGAACACTCACAATGTGACAATCACTGTTTTCCTCATTTTGCATACATTTGTATGCAACTTCTTTAATTCTTACAACTTTATTTTTTAAAAGATTTTATTTATTTGAGAAAGAGAGCACATAAGAGAAAGAGAAAGAGGAAGAGAAAGAGAAAGAGAGTATGGGGAGGGCGATGGGCAGAGGGAGAGGGAGAAGCAGACTCCCCGCTGAGCAAGGAGCCCGAAGTAGGACTCTATCCCAGGACCTCGGGATCCCAGGACCTGGGCCAAAGGCAGACACTTAACCAACTGAGCCACCCAGGGTCCCCAACTCTTACAACTTTATAAGATAATTGCATATCTTCCCTTTAAAGTTTGGAAACAGGGAACATAAAGAGGTTTAACAACTTATTTAAGTTCACCCACCTACAATGAATATCATCAAAACAGCTCTACCTTTCAATACTCAAAATGTGTCAAGCACAGGCACACCATTTCTTTTTAATTATTTTACCAATTCATCAAATTAACACTGCCAGGCAAGCACTACTAATATTTTACATATAAGATAACTGTGGCTCAGAAAACTTAGGCAAATCACCTGAGGTCACAGAGAAAGTAAATGTCTAAGCTGATACTTGAACCATTGTCTTTATGACTCTGGAAGTCATGGGCTCAATCATGGGTATAGATTAAGGTATTTCAAGCAGTTTCAGATTTACTCTCCACTCACTTAAGGAGTGCCTCCTGGGAATAAAACACCATGACTATTTTTGATATGTTTGCATTCAGTACTTTATCAAGCCCATCCTTCTAATTTTTCAGAAAAGTTGCAAAATTTGTTTCAAGGTTGAATACCATTCTTAATTTTGAATATACTATGTAGGTCACCTCCTAAGTGTATAACTCTATCCATAATTTACTTACACAGTGAGATAAAAGTTCCATTATACTACAAGACTGATTACCTAAGTTTTTTTTCATTAAATGAAGTTAAACACCCAGAATCTTTATCTAAAGACTATCTGACGGGTATTGTGCTGACATGATACTTTCATTTCTGGTTGGCACTGTAGGGTACATATTCATTACTTAGCAATTCCTTGCAAATATTGCTAAGGTTATGCTAGTGTGAACTGTAAGTCCTCTGAAAGGATCTGACAAGATAAAACGGCTGTTTCCCAACTATTTCCATTTCAATCTTATATATAAGCGATCAGAACTCTGTATAATACCTATCTGGGGCCATAAAGACCTCTGATGTCAGCTCTTTCCATTTCCCACTAGACCAATGTGATAGATAAGAATGTGTACTATCTCCTTTGTTGTCCTTTTTGGGTAAAGTTTTAACTTGTCACAATTTGGGATGCTGAGTACAACAATGAATTATTCACCTAGAAATCTAAAAATAGAATTTCATTATCTGCTGATAATGCATGATTTTTTTCTTAAATGGGCAAGTCCAGCTAAAAATTTTCTTATACTTTAGAGAGAACTATTTCAGAAACAGTTCAGTTGAGGAAAGAAAAAAAAAAAAGTTCTTCAATAACCTAATCTTCATTTAACTGATCTGTAAGTCAAAGGCAGACTTCAATGTGTTTCTGAAAGAGATCTTAAGACTTAGCTAAAAAATATCATAACTAAACAATGACTCACATTTACACTGTTGTCTTATTAAAACATCTGGATAACGTTGGTGTGTAAGTCAAAGGTACTTTCAGAATATAAATCCCCACATAGGAAATATAGAGTTGGATTTCAGGGCAAAGGGACTGATTCATATTATATCTAAACATTTGTATTGATACAGTGGGCTATATGGCCTATTTCTTCTACATGGATTTACTTCAAAGATTATACAAATACATCTGTAGATTACTATGGAATTGTAATAAAGCACATAGAATGTCTTAATGATGAGGGCATGATAACTGCTGGTAACATACTTTTTGAGTTCTTACTATACTCTGTCTTTCAACTGAGTAAAATACTTCATTACAGGCAGTAAGTGTCTGTATATGCGTGTGTGTACATTTATATGTGTGTATAATTGGTATTTAAAAAGATAAATTCTCATGCAACTCACGTGAGGCAGAGGTGTGATTCAAGTCGAGCTTTGCCTAACTCAAGAGACAATGATTTTAACTCCACCTTAAATTATAGGTATCTAATGAAAATGAGACACAAGGACATGGTTGCTTACACAGAAAATCATGTTACTTTCTGTAGTATCCCCTCACATGCAAAATAATAATAATAATAATAATAATAATAATAATAAATATGTACAACTGTTTGCTCTTGCTATATTTGTCAGTTTACTTCTTTCTCCTCAAGAAAGTGCATTCAATTTATATTTCTACTTCTGGTCATAATTTAATAACTGTTACTAAACTAGCCCTTCCACTATTCAAAACTTTAAAATCTGACAAAATATATGAAGCAACTGCTTTCCGGCAGTGAGTAACAGACAGCACAAGACTGTAGTGACTGAGGGGGAAACTCACAGGGTGAGCACTATGATAATCCATTCTCTGCCTGAGTATAATTTCATAACTACATTTCACAGAGCTATAATCCAAGCATAGCTTGGGTGGCCAACTGAGCTGAAAAGGCAGACAAGAGAGTTTAGGCAGCAAAAGTGTTTAGGATCTGCAGGACAGAAAAACAGAGAGAAGAGCAGAGCAGAATGGGGGTTTCCTAAATTCATGTGAGGAGTTTCTGGCTTAGGATTGGGCTCTACAAATGCAGGGCAGGACTTCCAAAGGTTTATCATATATGTGAAGAAATTCTCTATGTAGACTTTGACAAGTTAAGGATGTACATCATTCACCATAGAGAATCAATTAAAAAATAAAATGAGGAATAGCTATAAAGTCAATAAGGGAAATAAAATGGAATGCTAAAATAGATAATAATTTAAAAGAAAGAAAGAAAAGTGCAAAAGAGAAACAAAACACTAAAGTGGCAAATGGCAAACAAATAGTAAAATGATACACTTAAACTGAAGAGATCAGTAAGTGTAAATATACTAAACAGTCCCAATTAACAGTCAGAAATCTGGCAGACTGGATAAAAATGAAGCAAAGGTATTGCATGCAAATAATAAGCATTAAAAAGGTTATATATTTATATTAGTATCAGACAACACGTACCTTATGGCCAAAAGTATTACAAGAGATAATAAGGGACAATATATTCCCTAAGAGAAGCAATTTATCAGGAAGGCACAGCAATTACAAAAATGCATATACCTAATAACAGGAATTAAAATATATGATGCAAAAACTGTCAGAAGAGGGAAAACAGACAAATACACGATTATAGTCAGAGATTGTTAACAGCCTTCTTTTAGTAATTGGACAAGGAGATGAAATAATAGGTGTATAGAAGATTTTAGCACAACCAACTCACTTGGCCTAATTGGCATCTACAGAACTCTACACCCAAAGACTGTGCAGTATACGTCATTTTAAAGTGTCCAGGAAACACTAACCAAGATAGATCACGCACTGGGCTATAAAATGTCTCAACAGATGTCAAAAGCTTGAAATCTCACAGAGTACATTATCTGAACACAACAGAATTAAAATACAAATCAACAATAATAAGATAATGAGAAAACCTCTCACACATTTGGAAATTAAATTTACACATTTCTCAATAATCCAGAGGTCAATGAAAGGAAATAAGAAAATGCTCTGGTGAATGAAAATTAAAACTATATATAAAATGCATAAATTCCAAAATATCAGAAATATCACTAATGGTGTTTAGAGTAAAATTTTACAACTAAAGATGCTTAGAAAGAAATATAGAGCTTTAACTAGAAAGGGGTGGGAGGAAAGACTTAAAATTAATGATCTAAAATTTTACCAATAAAAGCTAGAAAAGTTTAACAAATTACTAAGTATATAGGAAGAAATAAAGAGAAGTAAGAACAGGGAAGGAAGGAAGGAAGGAAGGAAGGAAGGAAGGAAGGAAGGAAGGAAGGAGAGAGGGAAAAAGAAAGAAAGAAAGAAAGAAAGAAAGAAAGAAAGAAAGAAAGAAAGAAAGAGCAAGGGAAGAAGGAAGGGGAAAAAAGAAAAAAAGAAAAGAAGAAAGAAAGAAAGAAAGAAAGAAAGAAAGAAAGAAAGAAAGAAAGGAAGAAAGGAAGAAAGAAAAGAAAA
Source organism: Ursus maritimus (assembly GCF_017311325.1). Classification (NCBI taxonomy): domain Eukaryota; kingdom Metazoa; phylum Chordata; class Mammalia; order Carnivora; family Ursidae; genus Ursus; species Ursus maritimus. The sequence continues at coordinate 16,107,030 of NW_024423786.1, forward strand.
AGAAAGAAAAAGAGAAAATTAAGAAACTAAAAGTTGTTTCTTTGAAAAGACCAGTATTATTGATAAAATCCTATCAGGACTAATAAAACAAATGACAGGAATTGCAAACTGCTGACATCAGAACTGAAAATGCATAAAACCCCATAGAACCTACAAATATTGATACAAACATAAGTGAAACTAGTGAAAAAAATTACGCCAAGAAAATGGAAAGTTAGATGAAATGAAAAATTTGATAAAAACACAATATATCAAAATTGACTAATGAAGGATTAGAAAATCTAAATAGCCACATATTTGTTAAAGAAATTCAATTCAGAATTTAAAAAAAGAAAAAAAAAGCTTCTTATGAGAAAAATACCAGACATTGGTGTTATCATTGACAAATTATGTAAATATTAAATAAAGAATTTATACCAATATTACATAAACTCTCTTAGAAAATAAAAGAGGCAATATTACCCAACCAATGCTGTAAGGACAATAGAGGTCTCTGATATCAAGAGCTGATGAAGCCATTTGAGGAAAAAAATTATTACTCTGCAGTATTCCACATGATCATAGACACAAACATTTTCAATGGAATATTAAGAAATCAAATCCATCAAAAGAAGAAAGGAAAAATACATCTTGACCAAGGTGGAGTTTTTAAATTTCAGGAATACAAGATTGGTTCCATATTCAAAAATCAATAAAACTCACTAAATTTTAAGGATAAAGGATAAAAATTTTAAAAAGATAAAATTTTGTGTTATCTTAGTAGATGCAGACAAAGCATTTAAAAATTCAACACCTATCTATGATGAAAATCTTAGCAAACTATGAATAACAGTAAACCTGACATTCAAAGCACATCTTTGAAAACCTACAGCTGACATCACATACAGTGATGAAAAATCAAATGTTTTCTCCTCAAGACCAACAATCTAGGAAGGATACGCTCTCATCGATTTTATTCTACATAGTGCCAGATATCATATTTAGTGCAATAAGGCAATAATAATAAATGCACAAAGATAGAAAAAGAGGTAATAAAATTGTCCTTGTTCAGAGATTACATGATAGCCCACATTATAAAATCTTGAGATTTGTACCAAAATTTCTTGTGGGAGCTAAGAAGTAAATTTTAAGTCACAGAGTAAAAGGCTAACATATAGAGATTAACTGTATTTCTATAAACTAGCACCACAATTACTTGAAAAAATGAGTTTTAAAAATATTATTTATCACTGCATAAAAATTATAATTAGAAATCAATTTAATAAAAGGTATGAATAACTCTTCAGTATAAACTGGGAAATACAGTTGAGAAATTTTTTTAAAAAATCCTCACACTAAATAAATGGGCAGTTAAATCATCTTCATGGTTCAAAAGATTTCTTTTTTTTAATTTTCATTCCCTTAAAAAAATAAAAAATAAAAACAAAAACTTCATTCTCCTCAAATTGATCTATAAATGTAAACCCATCCCAAATAAAATTCTAGGTTTTTTGTTTTTTAACTGTCAAGTTGATTCTCAAATATAAAGAAATGCAAAGCACCTAGAGTAGCAAAAACTTATTTGAAAACGAGGAATAAAATTAAAGGATCGATCTATCTATCTTACCTGATTTCAAGAGACACTAGAAAGCTATTCTCATCAAGACAGTAGAGTATGACATAAAGGAAAACATAAAGTACAGTGTAATACTGACACAAAGACAGATCCCCAGAACAAAATTAAAGAAACCAGAAATGACCTGCGCTTATGTGATTAATCGATTTTGGACAAAGGCACCAAGATAAATTAACAATGACACGATAATCTATTGAACACATGGTCCTGGAACAAGTAGCTATACGCAAAATATATAAACTTGACCTCTATTAGTTTCCTAGGGCTGGTGCAAAAATTTACCATAAAGTGGTGACTTAAAACTGGTAGAAGTTTATACACTTGTAATTCTGCAGGCCTGAGTCCGAAATCCAGATGTCAGCAGGGTTAGATCATTCTGGAGGCACTGAGGAAGAATCCATTCCATGCCTCTTGTTGTCTCTTAGGTAAACACTGCCTGTATGATTCACACCTAAGTATTTACCGAAGAGAAATGAAAATGCATGTCCACATACAGGTATCTTCCACTTTTCAAAAGTTCATACTATGCCACCACCCATTTACGAAAGACTTAACATTAGTACCTTTTTTTTGCTAACTGAAAGAAATCCAAAGAGGATTTTAGCTTTTATGGAAAAAAGGCAAAAAACAAAAATAGTGTTTAGTGTTTGTTTTGTTGTTTAGAAGCAGTGCATTACCTGAGCAGCGAGAGTGGCACCACCAAGCTCCTTCCCTAGAAACTAAACTTAGCATTTCAGCAACAAGCTGGCATAGCTTTGAACTGTGTCTGTGAGCATCTGTTCTTTATCTGGATTTATTTTTTTGCATTCATTAGCAAGATGTGCCCTAACGTATCAGAAAAGCCTGAGAGAGGTTATTTTGGGGGTCTGGGAATACTCAAAAAATTTTCCATATAAATTAATGGTAATTGCTTCTTCGCTTTATACCACTTAGATTTATGAAAGTTTTCAAAGCAAGTCTCTTTCAAAGCAATGCTCTACATACTTTGAGATGGTGAGGGAAGTCTGTAAAGGCTTACACACAAATGCTGAAGTCCAAGATCAAGATATCTACAGAGTTGGTGTCTTCTCAGGCCTCTTTCCTTGGCTTGCAGATGGCTCTCTTCTGTGTGTGTCATACTGTCACCCTTTGGTCTGTGTTGTCTATATTCCAATTTCCTTTTTGTACAAGGACTCCAGTCATTTTGGATTACTGCCCACCCATATGAACTCATTTAACTTAATTATCTTTTTTAAGGCCCTAACCTCAAATACAGTTACATTATGGGAATTAGGACTTAACATATGAATTTGGGGTGAGGGGCACAATTCAGTTCGTAACATTGATTTGATGTGAAGTCAGTGAAACTGGCACAGAAAAGTCTATACTGCAGGAGTCCTTTTATATGGAATTCTGAGTAGGCATAAGGAATATGTAGTGATGAAAATTCCCTCAGTATTGCTTGAGGGACGGGATGATAGTGGTGGTGTGTACTGACTTCAATAGAGCCCAAGAGAAGATGGGCGTGTTCCATATCTTATTGTTGGTTACACAGGTGTACATAGCTGTCTACCTTATGTGATTTTATTTTACAAATTATACTTCATTTTGACCACAAGAAAGGATATTCAAATTTTAGTTCAGTAAACATTTAGCACTGTGTTAATGTCTGGGATAACAGTGTTCCCCAAAACTTACTGAGTCACCTATGTTACATTTATGCTATCTGTAGGCTAATTTGACAGTTACGTTTATCATTCTCATATCACAAATAAACTGAGGCTTAGAGAGTACATGATACACAGCTAGGAAAGTGTTGATAACAACAACTCACATGCCACTACTGAGGCACCAGGAGGGCCCCAGTGATTACAAAACTAGTTTTACTGGATGACTTGATTTGGCTGTTCTTTCAGACAGCATCCTATTTCCCTATGCCGCATTCTTGCTACTGCATTCGGTGCTTTTAATGAGGAGGCGAAAGATGCCTGAGAATATATTCAGATTATCTTATTTTATAAATGAAGGAACAGACATATAATTTTTACAATATGAAATATGTACCATATATCCGTTTTATAAAAGCACCTCAGATATTCTCTTATTTCAGAATTACTGCTACAATTTGTGTGTTGATGAAAAGAGGTGAGATGTTCAGTCATTTGCCACTGAACAATCTTTGATTATGCTTTTGCAAATTTTGAAAATAACAACAAAAACTATAAAATTCTATAAAATAATAATTTTAAAATGTTATCATTTCAGAGTTAGTTTCTTTAGCTTTGGCTTTTATCCCTCAAACTGCAGCAATGAAGAATTTTGTTGATATCCTATTAAAAAAAAAAAAGATTGCAGAAATCACTAGTGTCATCTGTTGGTGAAACTGAAAAATACAAGATATCCTAGAATTGGATTTCTTTAAAAAAAAAGAACTGTTTATCATTCTTATAAGATCCACTGAAGAAGCATCTGTGGGCTTATGAGGCCAACAGAACTGTTTTGTGCCTCATTTTAACATTTCTTCTCATTGAAAAAAAAATGTGCTCTTTTAACTCTTGGTTAAGGAATGGTAAAACCATTTTCGCAAAATGAGTTAGAAATGTGAGGCTGTCTTAGATAAATGGATATATATTTTTATAGTAAATAGGCATGCTACTGCAGAATAATGTAATAACAATCCCTCCCTCCCCTTTCTACTACTAGCTGTATTGATACAGTGGGGATGCTCTGAACTTGGGCAAATAACAATAAGCACATTTAGTTTAGATGATGGGAGGAAGGATATTCAAAAATTTCTTTCAACTGAGCATTACTTCCTATTACCTCAAACAATCTACATCTTATCACTTCCCTTCTTTCAAAAAGTCCTGCATGAATGAAATAGCAGTGGTTTAAAAATACAAAAAGCAGAGTCCCCACGAAAACAAAACCAATGCTTCCTATTACAGGCTTCAAAAAGAGCTGTAGCGGGGGAGGGCAGGGAAAGAGACACAACCAGAACTGCTCCTTTCTGATGTAGCAGGGACTTGTATCCTAGCCACTTAAAGTGGTCTCCAAACAGTATTGCTGACAACTACTAGAGCTATTGTTAAAAATGCAGAATCTCAAGCCCCACTGAGATCTACCGAATCAGAGTCAATATTTAAATAAGATCCTCAGGTGATTTATAAGAATGCTAATCAGGGATCACATCACTTACTCTGTTGAAGTCTCACCATGTCCTTAGGTACACACTCTTACCCTCATTTTACTGATCAAGAATAGATCCTCAAGGAATTTCTTTCCACTTACCTGTGTGTCCCAAATACAGCCAGTCTCCAGGAAAGCAGGGCTTTTTTTTTATTAATGTACTTATCAGAAATGACATTTACCAGAAATTTTTGTTTACTAAACACTTTTTATTTGGTCTTTATCATTTATTTGTGAACATTTTTTCCTCCTATTACAAAGAACAGAGGCTGTTTTATGCATCTGTATTCCTAGCCCCACATTTGTCACGCTAAAAATGTTTAACAATTTGAGAGTATGTATGTGTGTAATTGTATCAATATTTTCTGTAGCTTTGGGCAAATTTCTCAACTTCTATTAGTTGCAGAGTCATTATCCATAAATAATAATCTGGTCGTAGAATAGTGGTTCTCAATTCTAAAGGACCTTCAGCCCTTTTAGAGAAAAAGTATTTCATAATGCCTCCTTTATTATCCTATAATTAAATTCATACACAGTATTGTCTACACAAAATCTAGGAAAATGGAAAAGTTATATAATGCTCCACACTGATATAACAGAGAAACAAAAGGAAACTGATTGATGAAATAATGTATTTATCACTGTGTAATTGCATTAGTATGACTACACTAGATGATAAAATACAACAGTCAACCTGTTTCCAACTAATCCACCAAAATTACCATGAATTTTGGTTCTACAAATGCAGACAAGTAGTTGCATTGGCTGTTTATATATTAGTGATGTGATTTGAATCCCAAATGGCAAACAACCCTTAGTGAATTTAAGAGGAAAGCAAATTGATTTTATTTATTGAGATGATACAATTTGACCAATTTAGACAAAAAAACATATTAAACTGACTGGACCAGACCTCAGACCCTGGACTTTTGACTCACCCTTGCATTTAAGCAAGGATAGGAATAAGGAACAAACCCTCCTTAAAGGTACCTTCCCCAAATCCACTGACCTCCACGGAAGCACCTCGATTAACTTCTCTATCACACCACCTGCTCATTCTACCCCCCTCTCCTAGTTTCTTCCAGCTTCATTTACTCCTCTTTATAAAAGAAGGGCCATTCTGCCTCATCTTTGATACTCGCAGATCTTACCATCAAAGTATTCTCTCTATTGCAATAATCCTCCTCCTCCTATTTCAATAGTCTTTTTAAATAATATCTCTCTTTACCTAAGTCTGAATTTTCTTTTTTTTGACACAGTTCTAGAAATTCAGAAATGTATGTGGCTAGGGAAGATAACTGTCCTTGAAAGGACTTCACACTGTGGTCATTTTTCATAGGCCTCTTCTGACATTGTTAAAGGCAGCCTACATAACTGAATTTTAATAAATTTTCAGAAAAAGAGCAGTAAAATATAATAGGTCACACAGTCCCTATACCAGAGCTTAGCACTTGGGGCTAGAGTCTAATTGGCAGATTTGAATGCAAAATATTTTGTGTTTAAAAGTAAAGCAGAATTATATAAAAGGCTCAGGTGATTATGAACAGAGTTTTGAAAGTGTGTGAGTTATGAAAAGCTCTTTTCATTGTGTAAGACTTTTCCATGCATTGTGATCTGTAGTAATGCTGACTACCAAATGCCATTAGTACTCCCAGTCATTGTAATGACCAACTCATTTCCACCAAATTCCAAAATGCTGCCCAAAAAACCATACTACCCCAATAAAAAAGCACTGCACTAGAAGATATCAACCCTTTTTTGCCTGGAAAAAATTCACAAGTCTAAATCATTGTAAAGAACAGGTACAACAATGGTTTGTGTGCAACAATGTATGTCTTTCATTAGTCTAAACCAATAAATCCCCGAAATACAGGGATGTGTGTGTGTATGTATTCCTCACCTCACTCCAGAAACATCTGAGGAAGTAACACTTTTTTTAATCCTCTGATTTATTTCCAAGGCTGGTGGATAAATAGGTCAACATAATCACTTTTTTAAAAAACAGGAAATTTAATCCTTTTAAAGGCCCTAGATGTCTAAATTGTATAATTAACATTATTCTAAATGTATTACAAGAGTGTATTATATACAGAAGGTCTAGTAATTAACATGAAGGGAAATCATTTGGTGCTGTTCCCATTCATTTAGTCAGTCATTCAGTACGTAAGTCACTCAAAAAATAATTGAATACTGATGCAGACAATATAGTCCTAAATAAGCTGGGAAATGCTCATGAAACTTGGATTTCATTGGGAGGACAAAGGTAAATAAAGGCAAACACACACACACAAATAAAACCATCAAAGAGACACATAAAAGAATAATAAATGCTAAGGAGATGACTGAAATGGAACCATGCTGGAGAGCAATCAGTTTGCCGTTGCATACTCAGTGGCTAGAAGAAGCATTTCTAATGATATACCACCTAAGATACATCTGAATATTAGGAAGGAAGCAGATGTGTGAAGATGATGAAGAGAAGCCGGCGGGCAAGGCAGACAGCTTGTGCAGTGGCCAAGCAGAAAGAAGCCCCGTGTTAACTAGACTTGGTGGGCAAGGAGGGTGGGTTACAGGAAGTGAGAGAGATAGGCAGGGCTCAGACTGGAGGTTACTTAAAAGTCCCGCATTTGTAAAAGCCTAGCACTCTACATTATTCAGAAAGTTCTGAAAGGAGGCGGTGTAGCTCATCCCCCCGTGCATCCATTCACGCACCTGTGCATGCATTTATCTATTCATCTGCCCATCCCCCCATCCATGCATCTGTTTGCTCATACACATTTATCACATACTATGCTGTTTGTTGGTTTCTTTTAAATCCTGAATATAATGATAAATAAAGTTCTGATCACTGACTGCAAAGAACTCATGGTCTGATGGAAAACAGTTTACTTTGCAATTAAGAGAGAATCAGGGCCCCTCTCCTGTCACTTTGTTGCCTGCTGGGAGTTTTACCCAGGTGAGTTGTCAGCCCCCTTGCAGTCACACAGTAATGACTGTGGTGTCTGACAACAATCAAGCCCTTATCTTCAGATAACTCCCAAGATAAAGCCTGTGACTGCTGCATCAAACCAGACTAATGTGCCTCTCTCACTTTATGAGAACACATGCCTTTGGATATAGCTTTAGACGGAGACACTGGTGGTGACGATAAACAGATGTATTACATTGTCTGTCTAAGTGTACAGATACACAAATAGATAAATTCAATTGGGAAAAAGGCAGTCCTTGGGATATCAGCACCTCATCCCTGAGAAAGCTGATTGCTAGTGCCTTGACAGAGGAACCTATTTACTTGTAACAAGGACCATGCCAGGCTGATTTGACAACTTCTGAAGTAAATATTTTAAAACCATAACGGAAGAAGAAACTACTTCACCTCGAGTCCTTGTAAACCAAGGGAAGCTTGTCATATGACATTTTTCCCTCAGTGACTTTATGTTGTAGTTCCCCTAAAGGCACAACTATTAACTAGATTTGATGGCTTTATTATTTAGATTCTATTTTGAGGAAGACAAAATAGGGGGGAAAAGAGTGAACTACACAGCATGCTCATTAACAGATAGATTTTTCTAACTGTTTCCTAAATGGAATTTCTGGTTCATCTGACCTCTATTTTATTGCCTCCCGTATTTGCTGGAAAAAGGTTGAGGGCTTAGCATGATATCTTAACTGTGATGATTCTGCTGTAGAGAAAAAGTTAAAATGTCTTTAGCTGAGGAATGGAGAAGAGATTCACTAAAGATATCTTGCTGTGCAAATACAGAAATGTCTCACCCTATTCTTCCCCATCTTCTTAAAGAAAAAAGCACAATCTTCTCAAACCTTCACCTCTAAAAATTGCCACTGTGTTATAAAATCCCATAGAAATGATGTAGTTGACTCTTTCACTCAGGGTCAGTTCAGAAATGCTGGTATCTAAATAATAATACAGTTCCCGCTCCCTGTACTTAGAAACAAAACAGTTAGGATTTACCCTTTCCCCCCTGCAGTGTTCCTCAGATAAATCTTTCCAAGAGAATCAAGCTGTTGTTAAAAGCCTGTCACTATTTTGGCTGGCTTGAGAGTTTAACAGCCTAAGGTCAGAGTTAAATAAAAGGTTGTTTGCAGTCAGACACAGAGGAAGAGGTGAGGTAAGGAAAACTATTTCCTGAATCCAGTCAGAGCGTACATCCTCTCTACTGCAGAAACATTTTGGGGCTGAGGTAGGTTCATCTAAACCAAGTTTGAAAGGCTTTTATCATTTGAAACTAAAAGATTTTAACTAGAATACAACTCAAATAATTAGGCTTCAAAACTTACCTTAACAGCCAGTACTGTACTTATGCACGTGTGTGCACTGAAATACTAAATAAATAACTAGTGCAGTGTTCTTTAAAGTCAGTAAGTCATGTCATCCAGTTTTATTTAATATGAATGTATAGTACATGTAATATGTATAAGGCTCTAATAGTGAGAATAGGAAGGTTAATAAGATGTCCTTGACCTTGTAAATTGGGGATGAAGCTCCTGGCAGTATCTTTCTCTAGTATTGTTATGCACAACATACAAGTATCTATGTAGAATGAGAAGATAAGACAGTGAATGGATGGGTCACAGTAGTCATGATTTTAACTGGTGCCTTCAGTCACATTCAGAGTCTGAGAAACATCCCAGGAGTTTTCCAGACAGTAATAAACCAAGTTCTCTGAGAAGAGTCTTACGTGAAATGATGTGATAAGCTCCTCACTTATATAGACCTGTCCCTGGAGAAATCCAATTTCAAATGCTTGGGGACTATATCCAAAGAAAACAGTCCAATAACATACCAGGAAACCTATAAATCCAAGATGTTAAATGTCAACCTACTGTTAGTTGGATATAAAAGTTTGGCAATTAATCTCCAGAGACAACAGTTGCATGTGTTGGAAAATGATTATGGAGTGGAGTTGCTAATCAGATGTATTTGGCAGATAGTACATAGATTAACTAAAGAGCTGATAAAAATTATCAGAGCACCAGACTACACTCAGGTTTATGAGCTTTCTTACCGGGCCACAGGGAGTCTAGTCTAAAAAAGAAAAAAAAAATGGCCTTAGAATATATGGATTTCTAGCATTCCATGATTAGTCATAGAGATTTGATTAGAGAAACGCCTAAAGAAAACCAAATTGTCATTTCAGTACTCATGGAGGTACATTCGTTTGGTGCCATTTTACATCACAGACTGCTCCCAGACCTCTGCAAACAAGGAACTCTTCTTGGTTCACAAGACAGAATCCTCAGGCCAGCATTCAAATTCCATCTAAATCACTCACTATGTAATTTTGGACAAACCATTTAACTTCTCTGAGCTTGTTTATCTGTAGAATGAAAAAAAAAAAATCACACTAACAGCACCAAGAAAAATAATTGTAATCTATCTCAAAAATATTTTGGGTACTGAGCCAAAGAGATAAATTAACATGTTTACTAAATTCCTAGTTCTCTGCAGGAGGTAGTTTTCATGTTTAACTTCCTGTCTCCTACATTTCTTCATGTTTGATCATCACCATAAACACGTGCCCACAGGTTCATCTCTAATGTGGCTTCTTCATCCTCATGACGAAGCAGCCCTGTTCCCCTTCCACACCAACTCAATCCATGCTCTGAACCAAACGCCAATGGCTTTAAAATAAATCTTATCTACAATTTCCTTGACAGCTTTACATAATGCCCTTTCCCCCTCTTCCTTCACTTAAAAGAAACCTTTTGTAAAATAAATAAAAGAAACCTTTTATTTAAGAACATCACTATCTCTCTTTTTTTTTTTTTCTCCTCCTTCATCAGACCCAAAACGAGGCTAGAATTTTTCTTGCCCCTCCTCCCTCCTCCACTTACTTGCTCAAGAGAAAAATGCACAGGTTTTTAACTCTTCTGAGCTTCTTCTAAATTGGTAAAAGGTATCATGGGGCTTGGGGATGATTACATTAGGTTGGATTTGGATGGTTCTCCTTTGCCACTTCTCCTCCCATGTCTAACTCTGAGCTGGGGCTGAGCTCTGCGGAAAGCTTCAGCTGGGCTCCCTGGCCCACAGGCTTCTGGGTGGGTTTGACAGGACACGGGAGGGGTTGCTCTCCACTCAAACCTGAGCTGCCCGCCCCTTTCCACTTCCCTGGCAGCGGCCGTGTTTCTTTATGGCTACAAACTCTGCCTGGTAGCCCCTCTTCCACAAACTTCATCTGGATTCCCCAACACTTCAGGCCTGAGTGGTATGAGCTTCTCATTTTTATTTTTGTTAGACTTTCAGTACTTCACCAACTGCTAATGATTCCCATAACCCCTCCCACACTGTAAAAATGTTCATTTTTTAAATTCTCTTCAGTTAAGCCCTTTTAATTAAGCCATCTTTTTTCTGCCAGTGTTGATTGATGTGTAAAGCATTTGATACAGTGCCTGTCACGTAGCCAGCACTTAAGAAATATTGACTTTTTATGTGTAACAAAATAATATATAAAATGATGAAATGATTAATTTATTATTATTAATAATCCATGTTAGCGTATACACTCCTGAGAAACAACCCTAAATTAGTAAGTGTGTGTCTCTTCCAAGATTTCCAAAGACAAAGAGCTCTGTAAAACTTCATAAAGACCCACTATTTTAAGTAGTTTGCCAGGAAACATAATAGGATCAAACTTGTTAGTTTTTTTCAAAATTGAATTCAATGTTTCAACTCCTGTTTTAATAGGGGGATTTTCTGTTTTGTTTTGTTTTGTTAAGCTGAGTTTTGAGGACTTTTATTTTGTCTGATTTTGTTTCTGATGTAAACAGTTTTAGTTAAAAAGACCCCTCAAGTTGCATGTGGTGGATTAAAGGCAATTTAAGAAGCAACAGAAAGGAACTGGGGTTTTAAGTGCATTATTATAGTTGAAAAGAATTTGCACGAAATGCTCTCTCTCTCCTTTACAACACCGTGATCTTAAATGAGAAAGCCACTACCTTTTTTTGAGAATCCCATGATAAATAAGAATAATATGGCCTCAACCCAAATCATTGAGTTGTTGTGAATAGCAGTTCAGTTAACATAGGTACAAAAACTCTATTGTAAGGTAATTCAGTTGCAAACATTAACCGAGCTACCATGATACAGGCCAGACACTTTGTAAGGTTTTGAGAGGATAAACATGAGTTGTCACAATCCCTGCTCCCGGTGGGCAACAGCATGGGGTGGGGGTTGGACCCCCCTGGAGGGGGGGGCAATTAGTCAATAACATGCATTTGTTTTCTGAAGCTGATTTAACAAAGCACCATAAACTGGCTTAAACAGGAGGAATTTATTTTCTCACATTCTGGAGGATAGAAGTTTTAGGTCAGGGTATCATTCAGGCTAGTTCTTTCTGAGGCTGTGAGGGAAATATCTCTTCCAGGCCCTTCTCCTTAGATGGTTGTTTTTCCTCCATGTCACATTAGATTGCCTTCCTTCTATATGTGTCTGTGTCTAAATTTCCCCATTTTATAAGGGCACTAGTCATATTGGATTAGGGTCCACCCTAATAACCACTTAACTTGTTTACCTCTGAAAAGACCATTTTCCAAACAAGGTCACACTCTGACATTCATGGGGTTAGGGCTTCAACCTATAAATTGTGGGAGTGGGGCACAATTCAACATATAAAATAATAAATACAAAGTGACCATATGCTGTGATAGAGGGAAGCATAGGGTACTTGGAGACAATCAAGGTGAGATGTCGACCTGAAATTATTAAAACTATCGTAAGCCTCATTTTTAAAATTTCTCCCTGTATTTAATTAGGTCTAAGTCATTTTGTGTTTTCTCAATATCCAGAGCTCTTCTGAATTAATCTAACAAATACATAATCAATTCATTAATCTATAAGTCATTACATTATTCCCTTTCCAAGTATTTCAATGGAACTGAGGCCAGAATTCAAATCCCTGTTAAGGCACTAACTAGCTAGGTGACCTTGGGCAAATCAGTTAACTGCTTTGGGCCTCTGTTTTTCTACCTATGAAGTAAGGGTGCAGGTAGTACGCTTACTAGGATATCTTTCAAGCCCTTATATTCTGAGGTTCTAATTTATTGTATGGATGCTGCCGCATACCAACAAAGACCCCTTTCTTTTTGAAGAGTTCAGCTCTACTAAATTGGGTAATAAATTTACCAAATTCTGTACTTAAAAATGCACAGGTTGTACTGAGTATTTACTTGATTCACCACTTAGTGATAAAACGTTAATATGAAATTTTTAATCTTCTGGGAGGAGACATTCAATTAGGGTATGTGGAGTTTCAACTTTCAAAATCATGGCTCTGCTTAAGTGAAAAATAAAGTGGATACTTAGTTACATTAACTTAGGGCCTTCAACACATCTACGATTTTATCTGGATACTTTAGGCAGAAACTTATTTCCCAGAACTATCTGGTACTTTACTTTGATTTTCTACTTTATGGTATGTACTTGTTCTTGAAGGGGTCCAGAATATGCCACTGTGGCATAAGGATTATTTTGAGCTGAAGGCATTAGAGATTCAACAGGTACAGGAAGAGGCTTCTGTGTACTCACCTTATCTGCCTAAAAGCAGAGATTTCTGGAAAAATTCACCTATCATAAATAAAACCTCCGTTAAGGAAGGATTCCCATACCAAGGAAAAAGAGTGACTCCTGTCACTGGGGATGAGACTGCATAAACAGACCTTATTAAAACAACACTGCCTTCCATTAGTTCCCCTTGTATATTTCTCAGTCATTCTCTCCTATTTATTTTTCCTTGAAATACTAACCCTCTCCCCTTGTTAAGCTGGTATATAAGACCCAAATTCAAACTGCTTCTTTGAGTTAGATTTTGTGTTCTCCTTAAGAGGTGTACCTAATTGAATAAACTTTGACTTTTCTCTTGCTAATCTGTCCTTTGTCAGTTTAATTTGCAAGCACCCCCCCCCCACAACCACCAATTACATGAGAGGGTAGAGGAGTATCTTCTCCCCAATATTCTCTGCATCCAACTGACAATGTAGGAAATATTTGACAGATAAATATATTTGATTAGGTAATCTAATAGCTAGAGTGGGGATAGTTCAAAGTCATGCTTTTGAAAGTAGAAGGATACACAGTCCTCATATTGGTTATTTGAGAGACTAATATAGAAAAATAAATGTTGCTTATCTTAGTAAAACAAGCATGGGTCATGAACATTATAGCACGTTCTTCTTGGCCACAACTCCGAGATGTTCCCTGAAGAGATACTGCTGGTACAGAGTTACAGTGATAACAAATCAGCATCTTCAGGGGAGTAGGGCAATGCTGCCTTGGGGAGCACTCCCTTCTGGTGATAATTCCACACATTACACTGAAATATATATTAGCACTCCAGTGGATTCAGTGATACAGGTGTTCAAATGTCCCCCTCCTGTGAGTCCGCATAATGCCCTGAGAAACACAAGTTACAGCCCCAGCTTGCCTTAACTCACACCAAACTGCACATTTGGAGAATCCAATTTCTTTCAGAATTCGAAGAAGCAGAAGGAAATGTGACTACCTGATGAAAACCATGCTGAGTAATAAAACAGCAACTCCCTATATAAAGCTTGTGTGTGGAATTCTTTTGCAAGTTAGCAGTATGGATGGGGGCTCTCTGAGCAGCCAGATATTAATACAGAGATGGTTATGAGGGAGACGGACTGATCAAGTAGAGCCTGAGTGAAGGTCACTGGAGGGGGAGTTTCTGCTTCCGCTCCGTTCATTTGCCAGGTGCACTTGGTGAGAGCTGAAACTTCAGTGGGGACCAGGCTAAGACGTATTCTGTCAAATCTGCCTCAACAATTTGTTCAGAGATGAGCTTGTCATTTATCCATTCTTTCCACAACTCTCTTTGTAGGGACTGCTGTGTCAAGCACTATGCTAGGCACAGGAGACAGAGAAGTGAACAAAACAGACCCAGTTTCTGTCATCATGCAGCTTTTCACATGCAGGGGGACAAGTGTAGTATGCCTGGAAAATGGAGTAGAATGTGGAATGGGTACAGGTGTGTGCAAACCTCATGAATGCAGACCCTAAAAGCTAGACCAGAAAATTACATTTCACACTGGAGTCAAAAGGAGTCTGTTGAAGGAATTTAAACACAAAGAAAGCATATCTTATCCTGCATTTCAGAAGATCATTCCAGAAGATCATTATAGCAGGCCTTGTGAAGGGTGGATTCACGGACATATGAAAATAAAGGAAGGAAACATTTAAAATGGAGTCGGGAAGTTCTGAAGGGGTTGCTGTCATGCACATACCACTCATGGCAGCCAGCACAACCAGCAGAAAGAAGGAAGATGGGGGTTATCTTGACAAGGGAGGACACTGATCACATAGGAATGTCATCTTCTACTTCTATCAAAAAGAAGGAAGATCCCTTCTTTGCCTTAGCAACGAGGTACTAACCACTGCTCGAAGGTAATGAGAAACCACCACGACCTCAAGAGAAGAACTCTGTTCTCCTCCAGTGAATTTTTGTCCAAAACAGTCCTCCCCAATTTCCTCCTGAAACCTAATAAAAGCTGGCCTTCCCCTTGTCTCTTTGGACCTGCCTATAGTTTTCCATAATCTATAAGCCCCAAATTGCAATTCCTCCACTACTCCCAAGTAAACTTGTTTTGCTAGTAAAAATAACTGGCTATTTTGTTTTTAAGGTTGACAGACAAAGCAAAATAAAAATCTGTACTTTTCTTCCTATGAAAATTCGATTAATAATGGCTAACAATGGCATTTAACTTTTCTATGCTTTGATTTCCTCATACACGAAATAGGTTAGCTGTACTAGATCAGAGGACTGCAAACAATAGCTCTAGGGCCAAATTCAGTAGGTTGCCTGTTTTTGTTATCGGGATATGTCATGCTTATTCATTGTGCATGGTCTATGGCTGTTTTTGCACTAAAATGGAAGAGCTGAGTAGCCACCACAGAAACTATGTAGCCTACAAAGCCTAAAGTATTTACTATCTACCCTTCGGAGGAAAAACAAAAAACAAAAAAGCCAACCCTGCACCAGATAATCAGTTGGGTTTTTTCCAGTCATAATAATATTTGAGTTCAATCAAATACAAACTAAACATCTATAACCACGACCCCCCCTTTCTTTCTTAGGCATGCACTATTTCTAAAGTAATAAATACACATATGTAATGATTTGGGATGTTTCAGGTAACTGAATATACTGGTTAACTGAGAGTCACACATGCTCAAAATATGGATTAGAAAATTTCAAACACTTGGAAAGCTTAAAAAAATGCATTAAGCCTTAAATCTAGACTTAAGTGAGTTTAATATCTGAGGGTACAAATTATTTTGGGCGAGGTGAAAAATGAGTATTTGGTATAATGTACTAGAAAGTAGATATGTAAGACAAAGGATCGAATATAGCATAAGAATGATATCTTAGACATGATTTACTAAATCAGTCCCTCACATCTCCTTTTCTAATAATTATCACTCATTTAACTTCTAAACATGTCGATGTTTTAATTGCTTGTATTATAGCGAATGTAATGACCAGACACACCTTTACAGAGCCACTGAAGGACAGCAGAATTGCTTAGGGGCCTCCTCCTCTCAGGGACTCAGAGTTTATTGCTACTAATAATGGAAATACATCATATCTATATAACACCTTTCCTTGGAAGAACTCATTAGATTATTTATTCTCTCAGATTTTTACTTAAAATTTCATGGCTTGTACTTACATCAAACTGTCCTTAGAAATACGGAGAAACATCATTTTTCACTATGTTTTATCTGTGGGGATATTAAAGGCCAAAAACCACCACTTATTTTATTTTGCTTCTTTTTCTTTCTTATTTTTGTCACTTAGTGACAGAACTAGTTAAGTGCAGTGTATTCAGAAATGAGATCATTTAGAATGATCCTAAACTAGAACTGATATGACATTTCCTTAGTTGGATTAACGCAGTAAATATTGAGATTAGAAAGTTGGTTTCCTTTCTGATTTACATGAAATTCTGAAGCTCTCCAAGCCAATTTTGATAAGAGAAAGATGGATACAATGCATATGTGGGTAAATCCCAGGGATATTCCAAAAATGAATGAGAACATAATGGTTCTAGTAACAAAATCTCAAAGCTTTATTGATTGCCTGCTTCAATACTGTGCTTGCTGGGAATAAAGTTCTTCCTTTATGACCACTCAAGTCCTACAGGCTATTCTGAGCTTAGTTCAAATCTTTCTCCTTCCCCGAAGCAGTACCAAGCCCCCCAGTCCTAGATAGTTTCAGGCTGATCTAGATAATGTTAGCAAGTATTGAGTGTTTACTATGCTCCAGGCACTATATTATCTGATTCTAACAGCAATCCTAGGGAAGAAACTTTTAATTTTATTAACCCTATTTCATAGATGAGAAGATTGGCCTTGTACAATGCAGGAGAGAAAAAATGATTTTCCCTCTACTCTTCTAGGGTCTCTGGAAGACACCCTCCCTCCAATAAAAAACAGATTAACAGGAGAAAAGCAAACAAGTTTAATAACATGTACACCTCCCATACACAAGAGAGATATCCAGGAAAACTGAGTAACTCTCTGAAATGGCCCAAGCTATCACCTTAAATACTATCTCCAGCTAGAGACAAAATAAGATGTTGGAGGGGTTATAAGAGGTTTCCAGGAAAAACACAATAAACAAGGACACGGTTGTTACGCAGATGTGTTAGTACCTTCTCCACTGATAAGCTTTTCTAGAAATTTAGTCCTCCTCCTCTTCCTGGTACAGAGAGACACCCTAATAAGTGGAGATTTCCCTTATAAATGTAAATGTCTCATAAAATGGTAACTTAAACTGTTTTCAGAGCTTTTCCTATGTCTGTTGTTTCTTAAAAATAATCAGTCTAAAATAATCTGTATGCCAAAAAGGCATATTTTTGGGGTGGCAAATTCTGTTCCCCTTCACCAGTAAGTGGTAGATAAGGATTCAAATCCAGGCACCCTGACTCCCACGTCTCCATTACTAACGGCTACACTATTCTGCTTCCTAACTCATCGGTCCCTTATACCCTGCTCATTTGACATTTTGTAAATAAGCCTTATACTTTTATTTTAATTTAAATAAAGCATTTGTGCCTTTTCTCCCCAAATAGTATGCCACCTGAGGATAGTGACTGCCTTATCAGTATGTGGAAGCTAGGTACATGTGTACAATATCTCCCGAATGATGTAAATAAATCAATGTGTGAGTACCAGTGTGCCTGTGTCAAAGCCTAATACAAATGTCAGAAGTTTTACAAAAGTAATTACTAG
Organism: Ursus maritimus; assembly: GCF_017311325.1. Lineage (NCBI taxonomy): Eukaryota > Metazoa > Chordata > Mammalia > Carnivora > Ursidae > Ursus > Ursus maritimus. Next base: position 16,125,083 of record NW_024423786.1, read on the forward strand.
TCTTACCATCCTAAAAACTAAGAGTTTCTCCTCCCTTAAACACTGGTCTCTTGTTATGTGTATCCCTCCTCCAGAATTCTTTAAATTCTCCTTACTACCATAGATATTTGAATATGTTTTAGCTCCCTTTTTAAGTTAGTAGCTTCCTGAGTTTAGGATCAAAGTCTTTATTATTATTATTATTATTATTATTATTATTACTATTATTATTAGGCCCTTTATCTCTACTGGTTTTAACAGACCACCTTATATATCATCTGCAAAAACATAAAGCTCTGCTGGATAAATGAGTAAACATCAGTTGATTTTATGTGATTTGTTATTTGTTGCTTTGGTGGTGCAAGTCACAATCTTTACCTTTTATGATCAAATTCTTTTCTTAATCTAGAAAGTGTTCCAGATTGTGTGAGATCTAAAAGTCCAAAAACATCATAACTGGAGTTCTGCCTTTAATGCTTAACCTTGAGGCCTACAAAAAGTTGTATCTAAGTCATGAATTTGACTACTTTATGGCAGCATTAGTAATATTGGACTGAGGTCACCTTGAGGTCAGGAACACTATCTTCTTCCTTTGGAATTCACTTTTTTTTTTTTTTTTTAAGTGACTGGATATAATGAACACTTGGTCAGGTTTCACCACATAACACATTGTATCTACAAGAAGAAATGAATTTTGCAAACTGGTGACAGGCTACAGAACCATATGTCCTTTTTCTTTTTTTCAGTTTATATCTAGACATGTTTTTCTTTCATCTTCTTTCTGTTTTATTTTTTAACTCTCTTCTGTCCTTTGATTTCTGTATAGTTCTAAAAATTTTTGCTGAACAATACTTAAAATCCACAATCACAGTTTTTATTAACATGTTTTCAGGCAGAGTTTAATTTTAATTACTCAAGACACTCTGCTCTGACTTTCTAGTAAAGATAATTTAAGAAGGAATAGGGGTGTGATGCCTCAGTACATTACTTTTTATTGAGTTTTGCAAAGAAGTGTGAAGATTATTAATTATCAGGTTTTTAAGGTGGGAAACAGAAGTTTTACCATGTTCAAAAACATCTACAAAAATTATCTTCAGAACTCATAAATTGCACTTTCTCTTCCACTGTTGATGAGGATCAGAGTGGATAACTCTGGGGTCAGGCTATGGGCTCTACCAATTGTTCCATTTATAATAAAAGCTAACGCTAATGGTGTATTATTATGTCCCAGAGTCATGTTTTACATAGATGACCTCACTTATTCTAGTTTATGTGCAATAACATGTTTAATTAAAGCAGAAATACCAGTAAGAAAGGAACAGAGTCACAAAGGAAATAAGAGTAGAGGTACCCAGACTTGTTGAACTCATGTTCTTACTTTGATGAGAATACTTGCACATACAAAAGTCATGGATGGTTAGAATTTTGCAGGGAGGAAATCTGTGCAATAAACTAATTCAATTGCTTCATTTAAAAAGTTAGAATTGGTTCACCCAGTTGAGGTGATTTGCCTAAGCATATTAGCTTCTATGCCAGTTAATTTAAGGCTTTCAATAATCTACCTCAAAACTTCATGCACTGAATCAACCACACTCTGTTATATCTCATAATTGGGCAATCAGTGCTGGTTCAGGGGAACAATGCTTCTGCTTACTTTATATTTTCTGAGCCTGGAATGTTCGAGATGCTTCTTTATTCACATATGTGGTACCTCAGCCAGGATGGGTGGACCCACCAGGGGATGGTCAATCACCTCTTCTTTTCTACTTCACCTTTGCTTGTGGCTAGCCTGTGCTTCCTCGCAACATGGCATCTGGTTGCCAGGAAGGAGGATGCTGAGGCCCTGATCCTTTAAAAGGCAAGGCCTGGAACTGTCACTTTTGCTGCATTCTATTGGTTAAAGCAAATCACCAGTCCAATCTAGACTGAGGGGGGAGGGAGAAGACTCCATCTTTTGCTATATACATCAGTTTGTGAGTAAAGAAAATAATAGTGACCATCTTTCCAGACTATTACAATAGTACAGCTGAGAGGAACCATATTCCCCATTCTATTTGGTTTTAGTTCTGTCTCGAAACTGTCTCTCCTCCTTGTATTTTCATAGCATTATACCTGTTGAAGAAGACAAACAGAGTTTCTGATCACTTCCATGGCCCTAATCCTTGCACCAGATGCTTTGTTAGACCCATTATCCATACTACATAATTCTGTGTTGATGTTTACTTACTCCTTAGTACTACTCCCTCCTCTCCAGATCACACTTTTTAAAAAGTTACCTATCTTAGAAGTAAAGGGTGAGACGGACCTTGGAGAAAACTTAAGTGAGTTATTTACTGAGAGTTTGCTATCTGCCAACTGCTATATGTGCGAAGACCATATACTGCTTTGGGGAAACCTCACTAAAAACAAGAAAGATATGGCATGGTATTTGAGAGCCAAAAAGTTGAAGTCATTTATCAAAGGTTACACACTAGAACACAGAACGAGGAAAGGAATCCCGGTCTCTCCATCTTCTGGACCATGGTCTTTTCACATGCCAGGGTGATAAGAAAGCAGAGGCAGTTTACCCTTTCAAGAAGTTTGGCAATAAAATGAAGAGAAGGGAAGGAATGTGGAGACAGGAAACAGAGAGAGGGAGAAAAGAGAAGGCAAGAAGAAGAGAGGAGAGTAGGAGGGAGGAGAGAACAGGAGAGAGAGAGTCCTAGGGTTTAAAAATAATTTAAAAGGATGGTGCTTTGGGGATAAGAGAGGTTGAACACATCTGACAGCTAATTTGAGTCTAAAGAGAATGAAAGATGAACTATTCAAATAAGGAACCAGTTATTGAAGGGAGCAATATCCCAGAGGAAACCAGAAGCACATGCTGCCTGGACAGATGCTGCTAGGGCAGCATGTTGGCCTTGGCGGTGATGATGGGCATTTCCTCCTCAGACAGTGACAACAGGAAGAGGGTGAAGGAAGGCCAGAGGACTTGGAGGATGAGAGGAGGAAAGGGGAGAGATTCTTTGAGTGATTAAAAATCTCATTGAACACCATTTCAGGGTAAGTATTCAAGTGTTGACTAAAAAAGCAAATGATTTTACCAAAAGCAAAGAAAAGTTAAGAAGATGCTTCTGTATTGCTCCGTAAGAAAACTGGCATTTTTCAGAGACAGGAAGAAAGAATAACCACAGCACAAGACACTTCTCTTTTTAAAACCTCTAATCTTTAATTCTGAAATAACCCCTAATATCAGAAAAGGATGAGTAGTCAAATTAGAGCTTAATATTGTTGAGTGCAAAATTCTCCAATTATTTCCCGTCTTCTGAGATTTTCTAAGTAGAAGATTCAATCTTCTTGATATTTGAAGCAATAAAACACATTCTGTAGATGATATTAACATCCTTTACTTAGAGTGCACTGAACAGGAAGAGGTCAAGTTCAAGAGGAAAAAAAAAAATCCACAGATCCTCAGAGTTACCCAAACCTCTGCTGTCTTTCCAATGTTTAGGCAATGCCTCAGCCTTTCTTAAAGAAAAATCTACGTAACAGGTTGTACAAGGCTTTGCTTTTCCTCTTTTCAAAAAAGTCTCTTTTTTAAAGAGCTTAATATTTCATCAGGAAAGACCAAAAAATAAGCTTCAGGAAATTAGCCATAAAGGCATTAATGGGTCTCTATGAGAATGGCCTGCAGCAAAACTGAAGAGACATCACCCACTAATCTTCACATTAGCTGACATTAATTTTAAAGTAGTTATTGCTAATATGAATCATGTATAACAGATTAAATTATATTTATTTGTGATCTTTAAAATTCAAGGAGATGTTTTCTCCCTTTGATACAGACACCTGGACACCCATTCACACGAACCATGCATATTTTTTCTCTTAAGAGTGGACAAGAAGCACCTAATCACACATAAACCATTTTTAGTTCCTCAGGCATAACTCTTTTATTTCACCAAATCTGAACACCAACATTTTTTTCGGGGAAGTTAGTGAGTGTCCTCCACTTTGTCAATCACCCTACAAGGTGCAAAAGCATTACTGAGACTGTTGAGGGTATGCCCAGAATACATTTTCCTTGGTATGGAAGAATTCAAAATAATATGACTTAAGTAGTTAATGTCATGGAGTCTAGAAGTGGACTACCCATTTATAAATGCCAGCATCACTACTTACTAGTTGTATGATACAGGACAAATTGATGATTGTTGGTCTTACTTTCCTCAAGGAGAGATAACAGCAGTGCCTACTGCATCATCATCATGGAGGTTAAATGAAAGTCACTATCAGAACATCCAGTATTATACTTTCTGTATTATTATTTTATTATCTCAAGCACACCAAAGTACCATAGAGTTTAATCTACAGTTTACTCTATGTGAAATAATACAGCTGACTGAAAAATAAAAATAATTCTCGGTTTGGTCTGTACAATACCATGTAGCTCAAATGTCACTTCTCTGATGAGGCTTTTCTTATTTAAAATTGTTACCTGGGGGCGCCTGGATGGCTCAGTCAGTTAAGAATCTGACTCTTGGATTCAGCTCAGGGCATGATCTCAGGGTCCTGGGATTGAGCCCAGCATTGGGCTCCATGCTCAGCATGGAGTCTGCTTGTCCTTCCCTCTCTGCTCTTCCCCTGCTCTCTCTCCCTCTCTAAAATAAATAAAATATTAAAAAGAATAAAAAATAAAATAAAATTGATATCTGTACCTCTCCATCTTGACCCAGTACACAAAATTCCCAATCTGTTCCATTTTTTTTTTCTATAACACTTATTTCCTAACCTGTACTACTTACTCTATTTATATTTTCTCCTTTCACTAGAATATCAGCTCAAGGACAGAGATTTATATTAGTTTTATTCCTTAATATATCCCAAGTGCCAAGAATAGTGCATGGGATATAGTAAATTCTGTATAAGTATTTGTAGAGTGAAGGGAGGAATAAGAGAAGAAAGGATGGAAGCAAGTACAACAGTTCTTATCCAAAAAGGAAAAAAAAAAAACAAAACAAAACAAAAAATGGGGGATGGGGTAGGGACGGAGAGGAAAAATGAGTATATCTTATATAAGTTTTAATCTATTTTAAGGAAATAGTAACATAATGAAAATGTTCTTTCTCCATGAGTACTTCATTAACCTTTTATAGCTTAAACTGTGACAATGAATTTAGAGTTTTTAATACTAAAAATTTCTTCTATAGAAGAAAAAAATAGCTTTAATTATACATAAAAAATAAGCATAAAATCGATTGCTTGAATAAGGCCAGCGGTTCTGACTCATTTTGCTTGTGTTTTTTTTTTTTTTTAAATTTTATAGCAGCAGTTTTCTGTAAATAGGGGCCACATATAGCTAGTAATCATCTCCCTTAGATGGGCATTGAGAAGTGAAACCCATAGAACAAAAATTGAGGCAGCTCTCTCTCTAGTCCCAGAGCTAATCAGAGCCTACCTAGAACCCATTATCTCTGATTCTTAGTTGAGGGCATAATATCAATTTTGTTTTATCAGCTCAATTACAGATGGGCTGTCCCTCTTGGGGGGAACAAAATAAGATATTCTCATTATTTAATTAGCATTTGTATTGGATCTAGAGGTAGAACCACATGACAGTGAAGGAAGGGAGGCACAAAACAACCCAAGGTCTAAAACATCACCAACAATTCCAATAACTGGGTGGGTCAAAGTCAAACATGTGCCTCATTTCATCGTGTGCATTTTAGAAAGAAATTCATAAATATTCTAGGAAAATGGTGCACCGAACCAACAATTAGGATAGGAGGGTTCTCTGCTAGGGGTGATTAATTTATTTAGTTTCAGTAAATTATTATTATGTTATCTTCATGGGTGATAAAATCTAGATAGCATTTTTATGCAAATGATTTTACATGCTACTTTCTCTACCTTCTCTTGTTTTCATGTCCCACCCCCACCTCTCCCCACCAATGTTATATATAAAGACATTACTTCCACCAATTACATAATTCCCATATATATATTGGGATATGGTGGGGGGTGGAAGTTTCATGGCACACCACCTCATAGTCCAGAATCCAGATATTTAGGGTGACCATGCATACCTGTTTGCCAGGGATAGCTCCAGTGCATCAATATTCCCAGCATACTTATTAATAATACTTCTTTCATTCTCAAAAGACTTGCAATATGGATGACGAATGTTGTGATCACCCTAAAGATATTGAAGTCCAGATACCAAGAGGAGGAGAGAAAAAGTTTCAAAGAGGACACATCATAAATCTATCTTCCTAGGCCACTGTGTAGTGTATATTGTATACATTGGAGGATTCAAGACTAAAAGCAACATTCGCTCGAGACTCCAGTCATCCATGCCCTGATTTACATTACTGCTACATCTTGAAAATGTCATTCAATTCATGGGCCCCATGATCTCATTAACATCTTTTTATATTAAAAACCTATCTTTGTCAAAAAACCCTGATCTTTTAAAACCCTAAGATCATTCTATCCAAGTCTACTTGAACATTACTAATCAGAAAATCTTAACCAGGCATGATTTCCAACACTTGAATCAAGAGCTAATGTCCATCTGCCCCATACCTCAACAAAATTATTTATCCATGTCCAAAGCACAAAATATATTCTTAAAAACATATTTGTGGTTATTTATATTATTATAATCATTTAAATATTGGTGAAAAATAAAAACTAAACCCATCAGTTGAACTCAAAAGATTTAAAAAATGTTAATAGACTATTTCCCCTATAGACTTTATGCCACTGGTGGCGGGGCAGGGGGGTCAGTTTTATAGATTTCCTGTTAGCCATCCGGTTAAATTACCTTCTCCTCATTTGATCTCTTTCCTTCTGTTGAAAAATCATGATCACCTCTCCCTTTGGTGGCATATTAAAACATAATGAACAAACTAAAAATCTGTTCAAAGAAGGTGAACATGCAGGCATAATAAGATCAGTCTATTGATTGTTGTTTAGCTACTGTTTCACTCTCGGGCAGTGAAGAAGTGACAAACTGAGGGCCATGAAATCATCAGCTTGCAGGATCATGTCATTTAAATGGGAGGATTACACAAGGCTTGTATCTGCAGAAAATGACACTCTTCTCAAATTATGATTCCAGCAACTCCAGTGGCAGAAATGACCATCATCAATATGAGAAAATGTTCAGGATCACAGGAAATGCTGTCCTCCATTTCTCTTCCTTTCCGATACCGCTCTCTGCTCTCCAAAATGAGATAGCTGAGTAGTTGTTGGATCGTTTCCTAATGATTAAAGATGCTGCTCGCGTTACACCATACGTTTTGTTGCTTGTATGTTGGGGCTCTAATAAAAGACAGATACCTCACTACAGGAGAAACATGTTTAGGCAATGCCCTTTTCCCAGAACCTGATTAAATCAGGATGTTTAAAAGAGTTTTGCTTTTAAGATACAAGTAGTTTGAGCTCTATTGGCACTGAGTTTAAACACTACAAGCAAAATATTAGTTTTGGGTCTGTGGTGTCTTCATAGCCCTGAGTGTCTCCAACAAGCTTATCTGGAGGATTCTGTTTATGTGAAAGAAATTGCTATGATCAATCACTGTGTAGTAAGGGATCAAACAAAATGCTGAATCGAGAAATGTTTTCCATTGGCCCTGTTCAGCAAGAGACAGGAGCACTACAAGTGAGCTGTTATATATTCTGCAAGAAAACTACAATTTATGTTCTAGATTATTTTTTTTTTCTGTTGTTGATAAGAAACCTCGTGTTTCAGGATCATTTTTTTTTCCCAGCTCATATTATGTGGTCTCCACAGAGCAGAAGGCAATTTCAGTGTCCAACCTTGGCTGTTATGAGTATTTTAGAAGCTTACATTTTTCTTGAAATAAAAGAAAACCTCTGAAATTCTCAATGTGCATTGCAGAAATGAATTCAATTTGTTTCTTCTCTAAAGCCACATGAAGGTGGCCAAAATCATTATCACTACTTCATAAATACATTGAGAACTTGAGAGAACATGTGGGTTACAGGAAGCTGTTTAAAGAAATAGCAACAAAGAGAAAAAAAGAATTGAGTCCTAATTTCCAGGTATGATGATGAATCATATGGCCATATGTCCTTTCAAAATTTATGTCCTTTCAAAATATGTTTCCATGTGTCTCTTTACGATTTCACAGGGTAGAGCAGGCATTTGAAATTGCAGTGATTAACTTGGGCTCTTTATGTAGGATTAGCAACAGGCAAACTTTTAATATTCTAATGTTATATTTGTCCTTTCCTTTTCTTCAGTTCCCAGCCCCCATTTAGTCAGATACTTATAAATTTGGAGCCAACTATTATGTCCCCTCACTTTCTGATGCTCCAATTAGACCTTGCAGTGGTTTCCCTATCTCGTGCTCTTGTATATAAACTCAGGCTGCTCCATTATAAAAGTCACTGTTACAGGACTCATTTTTAGAGCAATGCTCTGAATAGGTCCTTCAACTGCTTAAAAGTTTCATGAACCTTTTCCTATAGAATAAATGTCAAACTTTCTTATCTAAGAATTCAGGGTCCTCCACCATCTAGGGGACACTGATTTTTTTTTCTCCTTGAGTTTCCTTCCTCACTTTTTTTTTCCCTCTTTTTGGTTCTTTAACCAAACCCTATACTCCAGACAAATACTCTTTATTGTGTAATTTTACTAATTTGTCTTTGGGATCCTGAAGGCCCTTTCTTGCTCCTGAACTTGCCTAGAACTTAATTTTTTAAGCATATAGATGTTATTCTTTGAGCCTCATCTTTATCAGTACAGGCTCTATGATGTCATTCCCCATCTTTTTGACTGGAGACAAGAACCTTCTGGTCTTTCACAATCCCATGGCCTACTGCCTGTTATCACACTTAGTGCTTTTTATAGCATTATCCTAGGATTTTATATGCATGCTTCAGTGTCCCTGAGACTGCCAGACTACCAATTACTCGAGAAGATCCTGCCTTATCCACTTTGCCTTCTCACTGATAAATAGTGATATACATGTGGCAGGTTCTCAGTATGGTTTTGGTAAGTGAATTAAGAAAGTATTTCATTTTTTCAATTCTGTTGAACTAATCAAAACTTATTGTAAGTTTCAGCCCCTCACTGAAATTCCTTCACTAAAAAAATTAATAAAATGGTTTATGATACTGCAGGTTAATGAGTTAATGTTTTATTCTCACTTCAGGTGTCTGCATTTAGAAAGAGGCTTCTTAGTGGCACTGCCTTGGAGCTCTGACAGCTTTTATAACACAAACAGAAATACATTTTTCTCTTCCCCTGCTGACTCTATATAATATTCAGCTTAGAGGGTTTGCCTTTACTGTTTTGCCCAGATAATGCCAGGACCCCTTTGCCCTCAAGGATTCAAACCCCAAGCTCTGCTGACCCCTATTTTTTTCTCTTAACAGACACTTCACAGAGTCCTACTTCCCAACATTTAGTTTATCTTAGTTAAACCCAGACTGGGTTTCATGTTCTGAACAATTTGGAAAAATATTTTCTTTATAAAAAAAAGGAAACCATTCAGAAATGGAATATTCAAATAGACAATAATGAGACCATTTATAAAAACAGAATTCTGCCCCACAGTCAGAGTTGTGACCAGCCCAACATAACTGCAGAAGCCAACTGTAACCAGTCCTGGAAGCCAAAAAGTAACCCCTTTAGACAACTGATTAAAAGGTTTGTAGATTTTTAACAATTGACAGCTTCCCTAATTTTTGACACCATTTCCAACAGAAACAAACAGAGAAAGCCAAATATACACCCCTAACCAATCACATGGGACACTCTGCTTCTAGTGAGCTTGACTATATCTTCCAATCAGGGCACATCTGAAACCTTCTCTTTTTTCCACTATTGAAATCTTTCTCACTCCTCTGCCTGCCTTTGAGACTCAGCTAAATGCAAGTGATGGTAGCGGACAGCCTTGGAATAGCAAGCTCTGAATAGATGGTCTTTGCCTGTCTTACTTTGGGTTTATTTCTACAACACATTGGTAACACTGGTAACTAGAATGTTTTAGAGAACACTCTTTGGTGCTCACCGGGGAAAGTGAGCCTGGTCTTGCTCTGCACATCAGTTCTCTATTGCTATGTTACAACCCATCCTGAAATTTAGTAGCCTAAAATATAACTAGTTACCATTTCTCATGATTCTGTGAGTTGGCTGAATGGTTCTGTTGGCCTCACCCGAGCTTGTTGACGATGTAGCATTCAGCAGGTGGGTTGCCTGGGCTCAACTGGGACTACTGGGCTAGCTGGAGAGCTGGATCGCTCTCTCTCTATGTAGTCCTTCACTCAACATTGCGGCAAGGCCAGGGCAACCACCTAGGGTCTCAAAAGACAATCTACAGGGCTCACACATTGTCAGTTCTGGTTCTCTGTGTTGTTCAAAGTGAGTCACAAATGCTGCCCAGACTCAAAAGGGTGGAAAATTCCTTTAAATGGAAGCTCAGTAAAGTCACACTATAAAAAGGCATCCAGGCAGGAATGGGATACATATTTGACCAGTAAATAATCTAGCACATGCTTACATGGCATATACCGACCACTGTGTCTGCTTCTACCATTGACTAAGTAGCACCAGATTTCCTCCTTTCTCCCTCCCTCCTCCTCTCCCTCCTTCTCTCCTTTCCTCACACTCTCTCTTTTTCTCCCTCCCTCCCTCCTTCCCTCCCTCCCTTCCTTCCCTCCTTCCCTCAATGGAGAGGTAAAGGGAGGCATTTTCTCTACCACTCAGAGAAAACTAAATACAACTCCTAGAAGTCCCAATTATTTAAGTCAATAAATGAATTTCATGCAAGTCTGTTTGAGTAAATTTTTGTTATGCACAACTGAAAAAAAACCAACAAAAAGAGTATTTAATTTTGGAAATGGCTTTCTGAAAGGCTTTATTGTCTGGGTAGACTAACAAAAGAAAATGGAGAAAGAGAACATGAATTGGGAGAGAACAGGGCAGGATCAGGCAATGGTGAGAAAATTCCAATTTGATTGACACAGATGGAATGCAAAGGGGGAGAGTGGGAGACAAGTTGACTGGTGTTCTAGAACCATGAATGAATGACCTAGAATGCCACAAAAGACATTCTATATTTAATGCAATAGATACTGGAAAGTCAGAGAACATTACTGCATAGAGTGACTCAACCACTGGAAACCAAGAGTGACTAAGAACAGATTGATCATACAGATGACAATACAAAAGAGAAGAAATCAAGAAAGACCCTTGTTAATTGATTTAATTGTGGATAATCATTATATATATACATTATATATATATCAAACATCACATTTTATACCTATTTTATACCTCAAAAATATACAATTTTTGTCAATTATACCCTAATAAGGCTGAGTGAAAAAAAAAGAAAGATGCTTTTAAAGTAGAATCTATCATAACTGGAAACTCAGTCAGGGATGAAAGGAGAATTGGGTTGAGGTTCTGAGATTCATATATCTAAAAAAAAAAAAAAAAAAAAAAAAAAAAGGGAAGAAAAGCCCTGAAGGTCAGATTTCAGTGAACGATATTTTAAGTAGGGAAATGGAAATAGAAGTCTCATTTGTGTTTTAGAAACTTTTTGACTACTGTAAGTAGATAAACTTCAAAGAAATGAAATTGCGATCAGAGTAGTTACATATCTTGCCCAAGGTCACACAGCCAGCAAGTGGCAGAAGTATAATATACACCCCAAAAGTCTGGCTCCAATGTTACCCCATTTGCACTTCACTCAACTACCCTTCTAGACAATTAATTATTCTTCTCATATTAAAAATATCTTAGCCTACTGCAAATAACAATGAATCATTTGAAATAACATAATAGCTTCCTAACTCAAGTCCTTCACTTGAGTATTCCATCTCCTTGAATCCTTCCCCCACAGAGCTACCACAATGATCTATAAACACACACATACCAAGTCAGGTCAGACCACACCTTTCTTCAATTCCTCCCTACTCTGGAAAAGAGAAAGCATAAACTCCTTTTAGACATAAAGATGTCTAAAATCCAGCTGCATTAATTTGCTAGGGCTGCCATAACAAAGTACCACAGACTGGATGGTCTAAAAAACAGAAATTTACTGGCTAACAGTCTAGAGACTAGACGGCCAAAATCAGGGTATAGGAAGAGTTGATTCCTTCTGAGGGCTGTGAGCAAAGGGTCTGTTCCAGGTTCCTTTCTTTGCCTTGTAGATGGCACTTTTCTCCCTGTGTCCTCGTATCAACCTCTATGACTGTCTGTCTCTGTGTCCAAATTTCCCCTTTTATAAGGACACCAGTCATACTGGATATGGGCCCAGCCTAATGACCTCATTTTAACTTAAGACCACTGTAGTCCAAGACACACTTCCAAGTCAGGCCACACTCAGAGATTCTGGAGGTTAGGAGTTTAATTTATGAATTTGGGGGGGGACATAATTCAACCCATACCCCTAGCCTTGCTTAGATTCTCACAATTTCCTATCTCTACCTCTCTCTCTAGCAATCCTGAAGTACTTGCAGTCCCCACACACAACACTCATCCCCCATCACCATTCTGTTTTCATAGCCCGATGTAATTGAATTTTCTGTCTGACCTGCACTGTTTTAGCAATCAGTCCTTCACCATCCCCTTGATCTGCTTAACTCCTATGAATTACTAAGAAGACTTTCTTGATGCTTAGGCTACACAAATGCCTCTGCAAGGCCCCAGGGTTTATGTCTATCACAGCATGTCCCACATCTAGGAGTTTGGGGGAAAGGCTGACATTCATTTGCCAAAATCCTAAGTTTGATGTATAAAAAGCAAATACTCAGTTTATGTGTGAAAACAGAACTTCCCTAGATATTAATTGGCCTGAGCACAGCAATTCCTACTCAAGGCAGGCCTATGTACAATGCCAGTTAGCAACAGAAGGTTGCTGCATGAACAAAGTATCACAAGTAAGAGCATGAGATAATTCAAGTGTTAGTTACATGGTACAAGGCTGGAGTGGCCTGATCATCTTCTCCCATAATAGTGATAAGAACACCAATTTGATAGTAGTGCAAATAATTGTAAAAAATTAATATTTTATATTAAATTATGTGCAACAGGCATTTTATGTAAAATGAATTATTTTATCTAATCCTCACAGAGAGCTAGTAAAATTAATGCTGCTATCTCCATATTAGATCTAAAGAAATTAACATCTAGAAAGGTTAAGACAATTCTGCAGAATTTGAGCAAGTAGTACTTGACTTCAGATTCTTCAGTCTTACTACCTCATGCTATTGGAAGCTCACTGATAATCTTTCCACTGATCAATGCTTACATGGAATCTTCCAATCTCTCTTTTTATGTATCTACTCTTCCAACACTGATCAACACATTTTCTGACAAATGCACGTTTTTTTTTTTGTTTTTGTTTTTTTTTTTTAGGTTTTTGTTTTGATAGCACGGATGCTGTCCTTTATCTATCATACATGGCTGCTTATCTGTGCCATTGCCCTTAAGTTTTGGTTTTAAATTTTAGACAGCAATTTAGGAAGCAGAAGTTTTAGAAAGATGCCTCACAGTTGCCTGCAGGCTCTGGCACCCACACATTGTATTATAATGACATCTTTTATTTATATCTATCTCCTCACTAAAATGACAGTTGCCTATTCACACGACTCTAAAGTATTCATTTTTATACCCTATGTCTAACAGAGTACCTCTTGCATGGTAGATATTAAATAAACACTAGCTGAGGATATTAGTTGTATGAGCATGCATGTGTATGTGCATTTGTTTGCAAGGAACATAAACACTCTGGCTGGCATAAGAAGAAAAAGAGTAATTGGAAGAATACAGACGAGTCTGCAGACTCAGAGGGGAGACAGAAAGAGGAGGCTTAGAAAAGACGTGGGCCAGTGCAGCTCAAGAGGTCTGTAGGTCTTTCTAGACCATCTCTTTCAGATAAAGTATCTGGAGGAATCAGCTCCTACTATTTCTTATCTTTATGTCAATCAGATAAAAACGAACTAACCAGGGTCTTACAGCAACCATCTGGCGGCAACAGGGCTGGCTACCTTGACTGACATCCTGCCAGCCTATAGCCAGCAGAGACAGAATTAGTTTCCTCAAAGCTGGAGCTATTTTGCCTAAAGGTGAGGGAATGGATTCTGACTACCAAAGGAGAAACAAAAACAAAAAAACACTATTCTAGCTGATTTAATAATATGAAACTTTTGGAACTCTGAGCTTGGCTGGCATTCTTAGAAGTTAGTAGGCATTTGGGGGATTAGAGATATGAATTCAGAAATTATTTGCCCATGATTACTACTTAAGCTCTAGAGAATAGGTAAAATCAGAGAAGATGAAGCAAGAACTTAAAAATAAATAAATAAATAAACAAATAAAAATAAGGAAACTGAGGAAACCATGAATTTTTAGAGAAAAAATTAGAGAAGGTAGGAAACCTTCAGAAAACTACATAACCTCTCCAAACCCCAGTTTATTTATTTTTGTTTGGTTTGGTTTTGTCTTTTGTAAAATGCAGATTACAAAAGGGTCTACTCCTTTGGTGAGTTATGACGATGAAATTAGATAATCCATATAAAGCTCTCACTAAACTGTGCAGTTGATTAATAGATGGTAACTATCACCCTTATTAGTAAAAGGAGGAAACGGAATGCCATGTCTTGGGAACTAAGGAAGTGGAGAAACTCAACAGGTTTCGTGCTTCAGAGTGACTGAAAATAAGGCTGGGGATCTGATGGTTAGAGAATCACTGGGGATATTTTTTGGTAAGTTAAAAAAAGGTTAAAAATTGAATGATTACTAAGACAAGGTATGGTTAGGCAGACTTTCTTCCAGAAGGCTTAAGTCAAAGGAAAGGAGCTGGGAATTCATCAAATTCTCCATGTCAGCAGCCAATTACAAATCTGTCCTATGATCTGGACCAGGAATTTGGAATTTGGATGTGCCTTTTCTTTCAGTGCTAGCGCCTTGGAGAGGACAATGCTGAAATATACTGAGACTTTTTCATTGTCTGTAAACATGTGTCTACTTTTGGGTCTCAAAGAGAGCTTTCTAACTGAAAATTCATATACAAGCCTAGTTTTAAAAAGATAAAGCAAAACAAGTATAGTAATAAAAAAAAGAAAAGAGCCAGCTGATAGAAAATAATATTCCCCTTCCCACACAAACATGCACTTCTGAAATATCTACTCCCAAGCTCAGAGAGCTTCATCAGTACTCCCTGGTTGCAAGCTGATAGAGTCAGTCTATTGCTTTAATCTCCATCAAAACATTTTTTTTCTAGGGCTCCCATCATCCAGACTTTTTATTAAAGTGTGTGTGTGTGTGTGTGTGTGTGTGTCTGTGTCTGTGTGTGTGTGTGTGCATGCATTTACTGAACTAGCATAAAGATCAAAACCATTAGCTGAAAAAAAAACCAACTTTCTTATACCTACTATATTTTTGGTGACATAGATGAGTTTCTAAGCATAAATTACTATAGGCACCCAATTATTTAAGCTGAGATCTATGTATATATTAATGAAAAGTGTTGTTTCCTTTTATGCTTATTACTTTCCTACTGAAACTCTACACATTTTTAATACCTACTCAAATATTTTCTTTCCTTAAATTCTGCCCAATTCTTCCATTTGTAATTAATCTCTTCCACTTAATGTATTTTGCCCCCTCATGGTCTACATTATCTTCTAATGCATTTCTGTACATTCCACCAGTTAAAAGCTCCTTGGGGTAGGTACTTATATTTAGTTTAGTTTTTCCAAAAGAATCTAGCATTCAACCTAGCAACAGAAGCTAGCAACACCAATCCCTGACTGTTAGTAGGTACTCAATAAACATGTACGAAATTGAATTTTTCTGATGTGCATAGTTTTCTAGATCAAGGACACATTGTTGTGTTTAGCTTTTTAACTTCATTTTTCTGAATACTCAAAATTCTATTTATACATCATCTAATTGTAGGGTTGTTGGGGAAATATTCCCATTCAACTTAAGAGACCTCAAATCACTGAAGATGGAAAACACATGCCCATACCCATTTCTTCCTTTTTTTTTTTTTTTTTTCTTCTCCACATCTATTCAATCTAAGTATAGTGGTTGGGCAAGAGAGACACCCCCCAAAAGCTAACAGTACTGTGCAAATCAACTTCAGTAGCAGCCAAAAAAGAATCCAAAAAGGCTACTGGAATTACTTTTTTTTTTTTTTTTAAACATTTTATTTATTTGACAGAGACACGGCGAGAGAGGGAACACAAGCAGGGGGAGCGGGAGAGGGCAAAACAGGCTTCCCACTGAACAGGGAGTCTGATGTGGGGCTTGATCCCAGGACCCTGGGATCATTACCTGAGCTGAAGGCAGACACTTAAGGACTGAGCCACTAGGCACCCCTGGAATTACATTTTAACAAACTCAGAACCGGTTATAGTGCAAGCCCTTTGTTTCTGTGTCGAAGAAGGGCTACCATATCTCAAAATGTAATAAAAACTCTTTATCTTAACAGCCACTTTGGAAAATAGTGTGGAGGTCCTTTAAAAAGTTAAAAATTGAGCTACCCTATGATCCAGCAATTGCACTACTGGGTATTTACCCCAAAGATACAGACATAGTGAAGAGAAAGGCCATATGCACCCCAATGTTCCTAGCAGCATTGTCCACAATAGCTAAATTGTGGAAGGAGCTGAGATGCCTTTCAACAGATGACTGGATTAAGAAGATGTGGTGCATATATACAATGGAATATTACTCAGCCATCAGAAAGAACGATTACCCAACATTTGCAGCAACATGGAAGGGACTGCAGGAGATTATGCTAAGTGAAATAAGTCAAGCAGAGAAAGACAATTATCATATGGTTTCTACTCATTTACGGAACATAAGAAATAGGAAGATCGGTAGGAGAAGGAAGGGAAGAATGAAGGGGGGTAAAAAGAAGGGGGAATGAACCATGAGAGACTGTGGACTCTGGGAAACAAACTGAGGGCTTCAGAAGGGAGGGCTTCACTGGGGATTGAGTTAGGCCGGTTATGGGTATTAAGGAGGGCACATATTGCATGGTGCACTGGGTGTTATACACAAATAATGAATCATGGAACATTGCATCGAAAAAATGGGGATGTACTGTATGGTGACTAATATAACAAAATAAAAATTATAAAAAAAACCTCTTTATCTTACCATTTTGTCATGGACTCTTGGACTCATAACCTTAGAACATGAAAGATTCTAATTCCTACCAGATCTCTTGTCCATTTTAGAAATCATGAAACTGATATACAGAAAGATTATGTAACTCTCTACACCTATAACCACTTATCAGGGATATATCTGACATGATAGCTCCTGTAGCAGAAAACTTATAGACATTCACAATATTTGCCCTTAATAAAGGGCATAAAGACATTCACAATATTTGCCCTTAATAAAGGGCACTGATCAAGCTATTTCCTTTAAAAGAGATGGGGTTACTTACGCTGATATATTTCTCTCTGACCAAGTGTCTATGTCTTACCTAGTGTAATTTCTGTGTCACTTATCAATACTAGACCAAAATGGCCATCAGCTCCCTGAGGTCAGCAAAAACCAACTGACTCGATCCTTGACCTAACTCCAGTGGTACACAGGACAGTATATCCTCTATCCATATTGATGAGAATGTTAAAGAGTATCTTATTTTTTCTTAGGAGATTTCTGTCTCCCAGATCCCTTGCCACTGTTTCAATGGTTTTGGAGTGTCAATCTATTTCTGCTGGAATTTCAGGTCAATTATTATTGAATATCATAATTTTCATACTCTGTGAATGG
The DNA here is from genome assembly GCF_017311325.1 of Ursus maritimus. Classification (NCBI taxonomy): domain Eukaryota; kingdom Metazoa; phylum Chordata; class Mammalia; order Carnivora; family Ursidae; genus Ursus; species Ursus maritimus. Next base: position 16,142,823 of record NW_024423786.1, read on the forward strand.
TTTCTTTGCTGAAGACTGCTGTTACCTCTGATGTTTGTTTCCTGAAATGGGTCAATGCAGTAGGATTGAGACTCAGAATATTAATGGTTGATAAGCACAATTACCTATAACACTAAAAATTCCATGTTCATGAAATTCACTACATGTTATTTATCCTCTCAACTCAGCTTGAAATAGTCATCAGATGGACAGTAACAGTGCTTAGTGTGATACTCTGTCACTGGGGCCACTTGGATTTTTCAGAGCCCAGAGACAGTTTCCACTTGCCTCATTAGGCATTTGTTTAACCAGCATCATCAGTTCTCTGTTTCCAACTTATCATCAGAAACTAAGGCTTTAATAATGAGCACAAAGTGGTTGAAGACTGGCCCAATCGGTATTATATTGAGCACTAATGAAATCCTGGTGCTCTCAAAAACTCCTCAATAATTAAACTGGGCAAGCACATACCAGGTTTAGTTTACAGAGTACTTAAAACAATTGAATGGATAATTGATGATTAAAATACAAAGGATCTACAATTTGCTCCCTAGAATGGAAATTAGAACACTAAAAAAAATACACAGACTCCTAAATGACATGTAAATGTGTATTTATTCAAATATTGGGTAAATATTCAAAAAACCTTAAAAGGTAATTCATAGTCAACACGGATAAAATATGCTTTTTTTCAGCAAAAGTTTATTTTAAAAAATCAGGGTTTTCTTCCTTCTCCCATTGGGAAGTGTACTATAGAAGAGAAATAGAACAGATCCAAAAAAGCTCTATAATATCACCAAAAGACACTGAAAACTGAGTGAAGATCTTAAAAGTATTCAGGGAGTATAGTTTCCAGTCCTATTTCCCTCCCGTGGGCTTAAGGTTGTCTTAGAGTATCATGCCTCTGTGATATTGCTGGACCTGGCTTCCTCAGTCTGCTGTATGAGAAACTCCATTTGGGGCAGTAGGCAGCTAAGGGAGAAGCAGCAGGACAAGAAAATGGCACTCCATGGCATTGCCACAATGGAATATGCCATTAACTACCACTAACATTAAAATAAAATACCTTGCACGTGAAACATAAATCGAGCAGCCTTGATAGAGACTGCAAACATATAGTGCTGAATCTATAATATAATAACAATGGAAGAAAATGAAGCTTGTTTTGCTTGCTAAGATGACAGTACTAAGCCAGTAACAGTAGGTCATATACTTATATTTTCTTACCAGTAGTCATAGGACTGGACTCAGCTATGTAAACCCTGTATCCCATCTTCCTCGTCCTAAACAACAAATATTTGCAAGATAATAGCCACCACCAGGTAAAATGCTAACTGGACCATCCAAAGATTAAATTCACAACTGTATTCTCTTTAAAATCGGGTGCCTAGTAGAGTAAGCTAATTCATAACCCCAATAAACATATGTACTTTACCTTAAGTAAACTTACTTTCATGCAAAGCATGAAAGGTCTAATTATTCTCCTCTGTTATCACTCTTGTTACAATTAATTTATTATGCATGTATTTACTTTTCTGTGACCTTTCTAACCCTCACTAGGTGATAAACTCTGAAGGTAGAATCTACATCACCTTTGTTCATCATTGTATAGTGCCTAGAAGAGTGTCTGCTATTGGGTACGACTTAATAGATAACTGTTGAATCAATCAATCTGTAATCAAAAGAAAAATAAATGGTGGAGAGGTTAATTTCTAAAATTATTTCCCAGAGGATAATGAAACATGAATAGTTCAGTATTTTGGCAACAGATCTGAAGCTGAAAAGAAATAAAATGAAATCAGTAAACTCTGTAGCAGAGAAAACAAATTTTCTAACTGTAAGCCAGGGGAACCTTGGTTAAGTTTCAAACTAGAAATCACCTTTATACTTTATCTGCAGCATTGGGCTGCATATCATGATGATCGGTAGCCTCCAAAGGCTTTTGAAATATATACCAAGCTCCAAACTCCTCAGCACAGCAAACCCCAAATTTATGTCCACTTCAGTCTTTGCCATTTCAGTGATAATTTACTACTTGGGCTGGAGATAATAAGCAAATACTATATATTTCTACTCACTTACATGGACAAGAGCCTTCAATGACTAGCAAATCATTTATTTTATAATACTGTAGCTCCAGCCAAACATTCTTATCCTCTCACACCACATTTGCATTTGGTGATTTAGTATAATCAATATTTTTTTCATTGCCTATTATTTTTGAATTAGAGTGCTGATGATTTTATTTTTCTAGAGGGAGGTTGAAGGTTGAAGAGTATACGTGTGTAAGTATAAGATGTGTGTTTGGGAAAAGGAGTATGAAGGTGTAGAGAGGTATAATGGAGGGCTTCTGACTTGGGCTTATACATTACAGAAAGTATGTCATTTGATATACATTTCTTCCCTAATAGTTCATGCTGTTAAATGATTATTATTCCCTAAAAGGTCCCATCTACAAATCATTTGATGGATGTTTCTTTGGAGGTGGTATTGCTCCAATATGCAAACAGACCAAAGGCAGGAAAACTTCTGTAATAGCCACAAAAAGTTGTCACCTAACATTAGGTTGAAAGCCTCCAATAATGAAGAGTGAAGGAACAAAATGAAGTAGTAGAAATGTGGAAAACTATTAATGCTTATTTGATGGACTTCTCTGTTTGCTGTTGATTCTTTTCCAACACATGCCATCCATTAGCAAGTTCTTCACATCCCACCACCAAACCATATCCTGGTCTATCTACTTCATCTCCATTGCTCATGGTGCCCCCTATTCTCGCCAAACCACTACCAAGCTTCACTGAGTCCCCTCTAATTATCTCCTAACTTGTCTCTTTGCTTCTATTCTTGAAATCCAGTAGTTGCAAGTCAAACTAACATTTTTAGAACATAAATTGTCTCATATCCCTCCCTTGCTTAAAGGATTCCAGTGGCTTCCTATCTCACCCAGAATCAAATTCAAATTTCTAAGGACCAATATATTGCCCGAACTCTGCTTACCTTCCCAACCAGCCTGTGTCCCCATTTCTATCCCCCCCAATATACTGTTCCCCTAGAGGCTTTCCACAGTTTCTTCAGCCTGCAAAGCTCTCCCCCTTTTCTTCCATTGGCAGAAGCCCATACTCCACCAAAGGAGAGCATTCATTACTAGCCTGTAGAGTATTTGCCTCTCCTCCAACCTGCAGAGGCACTCTCTGTGCAATACCCTGTTTAACTTCAGGGAACTTGTTAACATCTGAAATTATTTTAATTACTCACAGATTCATTTTTTTCCTTTGCACATTTTGTTGATTCAACTCTAGTTGCCCAGAAAAGTTTCTCATTCATGGAAGCCGTCTAATAATTTTTTTACTGATTGAATAAATTAAAGACAATTCTTGTTCTTTATAATAAGCTTCTGATGATCATAACTTCCTTACCATGGAATGAGCCACTTGAAAGTAATCTCATCATATTTGGTCCTTTTTACCTCTGAAAGCTCATATTATCTACTATAGAAATAGCACTCATCACATTGTGTTAAAACTCATAGTTCACATGCTCTTCTCACCAAACTCTGAGCAGCATGAAGGCAGAGACTATGTCCTATTCAATTCTAGAAGTCCTGTGCCTATCACAGAAGAGATATTTCTCTGTAATGATAATGTGTTACTGAAAGACTTCATATACCACATAGTAGTGGGAGATGACAAAGCAAATCTTAAGTTTTTTGACTGAATTACAAATAGAAACAGTACCAATTACCTGTGGAGTTAACTTGGACTGCCGAAACAGATTAGTGCAGCTAAATGTTGCCGCATGTTTTTTTAGTAACGCACCAAAACAAAACAACAAAATAAAACAAAACAAACAAACAAAAAAACCCCACCACTTTAGTTAAGGGGATCTGGCAGGTACTGAAGAAACATACACAGAAATAGAGGTCTCAGACAGCAAGGCTGATGGTATAATATGGACTTGGAAGAAAGTGTAACTTGCTACTAATTGAACAAAGCTGATGGTGAGCCTGTCTGGAGAGGAAGCCCTGCCTGCTTGCATTCCGCTGGAATGTTCTCCAAGGACTCCTGCTGCCAGGACAGTAGCTGAAATAATGGCTTGTCCTCTTTCCTGCTGAAAGTTATAATCTATTAGCACTTGTCTTGCTTGAGAAAATCACATGTGAACCAATGAAATTTTGCATAATACTGACTTCATACCCCTACTTAGCAATCATAGATGAGCTAATTTGAGTTACAGAAACATGCAGAATGGCAGAATAGACACAGTGGTGATCGAAACAATGATATAAGATGACAAACATATTTTGGCTTAAGGGGCATCTTCACAAGTTTTCTTGGGCAGTCAACACTATTTGAAAATGAAGAATATTAATTGCTTTACTTTGGGATAATGAAATGTGGTAATGCACTTATGATCTGAGATATTTCCTTTGGAATTGCATAACATAATATCTATCTTTTGGGGGGGCTTTTTCCTATTATGTTGACATTCTCATAAAGAAGTTTGGACCTCATAGACACTCATGTTTGATTTCACATTTCTAAAGCCTAATCTTAGTGTTGTCAATATTTAAGGAGTTTTGTTGCTCCTTTAGAAAATAGCATATTCTATGTAATTAATATCATAAACACTATGGCTAGTGATGGTCTAAGAATACAAGCTTAAATATTATTAACTAATCCTTTTGTAAATGTTCTCACTTGTTTTTGAGTAGCTCTTAATAAAATATGACTGATTAAATCATGATGGATGATGGCCCTTTATTGTTGACCTTTCAAATTATGAATTGCTTTCACATTCAACATGTTGATTAAACATCATTCTCCATTATTAAATATTTCTATGAAAAGACTATGCTATATTAAATCTATACTTAAGTTTTATGATTTAAGAAATGAACTGTCTATAAGCTAATTAAATATATGAAAACTTAGATAGGAAAATTAGAACAAAAATTAGGTATAAGTTTGTAAATAGCCACTACTTATTCTTCTAGGTTGAGTGATTAATGTTAACAAGTGGTGTTGTGTTTTAGATGAGCAATTACAAATTAATAGAAAGCTAAATGAAGGTCATGACATCTTCTCTTCATCATCTTGAATCGTTACATACAGTCAGGTGCTTGGGGATATAAATGTTGAAATTAGTAATGATGTACCACTGAATCGCAGATTCTCTGAGTTGAAAGAAATCTAAGGGAAACCTACTTATTGGAGCCCTATGTCTGATAAATCACTCCCATTTACAAAACTGCTAATATATTTATTTTTCAGTTCCTTTTGAAAACCTCCTGCAGCAGGATATTGATTATAAAACAGCATATTCCATCTTTGAATACCTCCATCTGTTAGAAACATTTTTCTAAAGCTGACCGGAATCTGTGAACTCACAATTCCCATCCACTAATAGAGTCACAAAAATAAATTAAATTTCACTAAAGTGTAACAATTCTTTTTATGAATAACTATTCCAGGCAGGAAGTACCCACTAATTTTTCTCTTTTCTCACACATAAATAGTTCTCCTTTTCTTCCCCCAACTATACCTCACAGTGATTTACAAAGTCTCCAAAGTCTTCCTGAGGATTTTCACCCAAGTATACTCAATTTTTATATATGTCACTTATGTCCTCCCTACAGCTAATCACAGTACAGTCCATTTTCATTAAGCTAGATACATACATGGGAACATGTATAAAATGCATTTCTCTACTTTCACATTGTCAAAAACAGGGGCATAACCAATTATCAATACGATAGCCACTATAAAACAGAGATAAGCATAACTAAGAAGAGAGAACACTATAAGCACATGATGAATGAGCAAATGCAAAAGTGCCCAACTCTCAAGACTGAGTCGTAATGGTATCCAGGTGAAGCTTAATTTATAGAAAGCCATAGAAAATAAAAACATGTATTGCTTAAGCTGACACTCCAGGTACAAACTCTCCAGTCTGGACTGGAGTGGGGCTAATAGAAGCTCTCACCTGGACTTCTCAGAGAAAGGCAAGATTCAAAATATTCACACTCACGCTCTTTGCAATCTTGTCCCACCAATGACTCATGAAGAACTTGCAGTCAACTCAAGTCATTTCTCACACAGATTACTATCACTATTTGATTCTATCTTCTTCCTGGATTTTTTTTTACCTTATTTTATTAGGATCAATTATCATTTCAACATGCTGATATGGAATTGGATCTCAACAAAATTTTTATTACTTTGTTTTGAACCACATAGGACATATCAACAGTCTTAGCAAAATGGGTAAAATTAGAATTAGATGAGGAAAAAAGCAGAGATCTTTAGCTAGCAACTCTATTTGAAAGTGATCTATTTCTATTTGTCACATCACATTGGAGTATATGCTGTTGCTATTTCTAGAAAGGTGAGTGATCTGGAGAAAGATAAATCAAGGGAAGGTCAAATGTAATCTGTTAATCATCCACTAGTGATAGTGTCATTCTGAACCTTTTACCATTTTATATCTAACGTTGCCCAAATTTTTTAGACACATTTGTTGCCTCCTGCTTAGAGGATTAAAAATAACATCACATCTCACATTTGTTCACACAAGCACAAATCTTCATATGTGATTTCCTGTATGAGGGTCAGGATTCTTATGCACTTATCCAGTGTACCACAGGGTATCAGAGGCGGCTTGCCGTCACTGGGTGTCACACGAGTTATGCATTCTTATACAGACTCTCAATGAAACTGTTTCCTGTATTATTTCAACAGGCATGTTAGCAATAGATGCTTTTGTAAACTTTTAAATGAAGCAAAGAGAGAACTCCTGAAGGGTAAGATGGTTTTGACAGTGAGATTCAATTTTTTTTTCAAGCCATAAGCACTAAAAGAATAAACAAATAAACAAAACCTGTCAGGTTGGCTGTCAAATATAATTAGACCATAATGGCTGCTATGAGACCTCCATTTTTTTCTAGCACAATGAGCTGGAACAGAACTTCACTGTGCCCGTGCCAGTGGTAGATTTAACAGGCCAGGCAGGGAGACCTGATTGATGGGACAGCCCTTTCCTTCCACACCAAGGAATGTGCCAAAGACTCCCCTGACAAAGATGGTCCAGGAATTAAGGTTTCCTGGAGAGCAATGCAAAAGGCATGACCTTCCGATCAGGAGCCTAGAGTTCTTTTCTTTTCTCTGCCACTACTTGGTAACTTAAGGCAAGATATCCAAACATGAAGTATCTCCATTTTCATGTATACAAAATGAGGGGCTTGGACTGAATGATCTCCTTTCAGGACAGCTTTAATTTTTTTTTATTCTATTGATTATCTAGGAGTGTTAAAATCAATCAGGCATTAAAAAGAGAATTCAACAGACTCCAGTTTTATTTTGCTTTTCATTGGACATTTTTTCTGTGGTGGAAAATGATATTATATTGGCTCTTAATCTATGGACGTAAGGAAATGGTAGGAAAAGTTGGTGAGAAAAAGAAAAAAAAAATCAAAGATGCCCTTTTCCTTAATGAATCTAAAAAATATTGAGGGGACCATCTAAATAATAGATCTTCAATTATTATACATAATTGGGAGTGAAAATACCCCTACTGTTGTACTTTACTCAGTCAAAATGTTTAAAGTCTGCAAACTCTACAGCATCCCTTTCCTCCTTCCTTGCTGATGTTATGTCTTGCTGGTGGACGTGATCCAAAGAGGCATGTGAGAGCCAATTGTTCAATTTCCAGGAATCCTATAAACTAGTTATAAACAGACATTAACAAAACTTAAATTGCATAAACTCACAATTAATTACATTAAAAACAAGGTAGTAAAAACTCAAAACTTCTAAGTATCTTACTACTGAGTACTATTATCTATGCTCCAGGGTTGATTTATATTTATTGCATCTGTAGAGTGGAAATTCTACATAATGGTACGCTACTGCACACCTCTTCTCAACTCTACATTCAGTGGTGTTATGTTGGTAGCATGAAACTGGCAATGTTGGGAGTATTTCTGTCATAAAAATAGGCAAATGCTGTAAATCAAAACATGATGCATTGCTTTGTTGATTATCTAGACTTAAAGGAGTAATGCAAATATGTTAATAATGTGGATTAAGTTTAAAAGTATGTCATATCAAAGCTGTTAGGTTAGGAAGAGAACACACACTGATGAAATATCTTTCTCGTATTCAAAGATCTCGCAAAGTAGCACCACTGCCAACCAGTAACAGCTTCTGTGCCTGCTCCACACAGACATGGAAAAAATATTCAGCCCCACTGAGGCTGAGCAGTGCATCGAGTCTCTGCTGTTTTCCAGAAGTATGCTGGAAAAGAGGGCAACAACTGCACAGTCTCTAAGACAGAGTTCCTTACCTTCATGAATACAGAACTGGCTGCCTTCACGAAGAACCACAAGGACCCTGGTGTCCTTCATCACACGATGAAGAAACTGGACCTCAACTCTGATGGGCAGTTGGATTTCCAAGAATTTCTTGATCATATTGGTGGCATGGCCATGGCTTGCTATGACTCCTTTACAAGGTCTACCTATTTATGGAAGTAAATCTGAGGGGCTCTTGGGCCTGCCCGCCAAACTACCCCCTTTCTTTCAAAGCAGCCTCCCAATCATCACCTCATCCTCTCATCCTACACATACCCTGAGTGTCCACTGCCCCATACAGGCCAGTCCTGCTGGTAGTTAATAAAGCAACAGCATTTTTTTTAAAGCACACACACTTTGCGTGTAAAAGAGATCTAGCAAAGATATGCTCACATTAATGATAAATCGATGAAAAGCTGACATACACCATCACTGTTATTTTACTTTTGCATCACTCATTAACTAGAATGAAATTATCAACTAACATTCATGCTGAACTACACTCATGAGCTACCACAACAGTCTGATATAAAAATACAGATGCAATGTTTGGAAAAATTGGTAAACATATTCTGTCTGAATCCATTAGATATATGGAATTTTTAATAAAGAATACTGTATGTACTGTTATTATTAGCTACACATCCTTTATAGCAGTGAAATTTATAGTATCCCTATAAGTGGACAAATATGTGGTCCCTCTCAAAAGCCATTTGTTAAATATTTACCAATATACCACGACTTTGCCTTCCAAATTGAATCTAAAATCATCAGAAACTTGTGTTTCCAATTCCCACTGCAGCTAGGGATAGACATTTATCCTAGTTCTGCTCAGTTACACTAATGTGAACTTGGTGGAAGGCCTCTGGGAAATATTTTAGTAATTGAAAGAAAGGAAGAAATAGGCGAAGAGGAAGTCCCTGCTTCTTCTGTCTTGCCATAGACATGTTTGTAGCACTTGCCGCTATAAGCTGCAGCAACTGTCTAGTGCCTATGAGGGGAAGATTAAGAGAGTCATAGAGAAGTTATCTGGAGCTCTGATATCATAAAGTCACTAAAAACGTCCTTGGAATTGCCTCTGTCTGTACTTTTTGAGATTTATTAGTAAACTTCTACTCTTTCAGTCATGTTTTTATTCAGATATTTTCTTAACTTGCAGCCAAAAGCATCCTGATACAGTGACATGTACTTCTCATTTTGGGTGCTTCTCAAGAAATCTCCTAAACATATTAATTCTGTATATAAGTTGGCACATTAATTTACTCTGTGTGTGTGTGTGTGTGTGTGTGTGTGTGTGTGT
>NW_024423786.1:16152458-16214329 GCF_017311325.1 Ursus maritimus
TGTGTGTGTGTGTGTGTGTGTGTGTGTGTGTGTGTACACATACACTTCAAGCCACACCCTTCCTTTTATTTGGACATACTGTACTTCTACACTCAGTCATTGAAAATATCATCTCTTCTGGTTGAACATCTCAATCCCTTCCCATTTTCCTTCAGTAGTTACATTGCAAAAATATTTCATCTTTCATCTCAAGATCATTTCCTTGGAGAGGCATTCCTGACCCTATGTCTTCCACTATCACTCTTGTTATTATTTTTTATTATAAAATACCATCTTTTCTCTTGTAGCATTTATCTTAGTTTTATATTTTACATTCATTTGTATAACTATTAACTGTTAATAACACTAGGCTTAATTATTCTTTTTATTAATAATCTTACTCATTTTGTTAATAATATGTCTAATTGTATGCTCTCTCCACTAATCTCTGAACTTATTTATCACTCTGCACATCCCTGAAATAACTTTTTAACTTGCCTTCCAGGATGTCATCTATTTTTTTTTCCACTGTCTTACTCCTTCTCAACCTCCTTTGATGACTTCATTTCAACTCCTTGACCTCTGAATAGTAGCATCTCATTCACTGTACAGTACTTTATCTCCTCATTTCTTACGATGATACCCATTCACTGTGGGATATCATCCTATCTAATTTCTTCAAATAATATCAATGAAGACAACAGCCCAGACTTTTCCTTCCAAACACAGCCTAATGGAAATCTCCACCAGGAACTCAAAATCAACATACTCAAACAAACTCCTGATCTGTCCCCACTCCACACTCCATAAAACCTACATCTACACTCCCTCACATCCCAAGTAAAGGCAGGTGCCTTTGTCCTGTTATTTAGGCCAAGTCAATTTGAGTTAATCTTGACTTATCTCTTGCCATCTCACTCTAGGTCCTACTGATAGGGAAATTCTATAAGTACTACCTTCAAACTACATCAAGAATGCACCCACATCTTCCCATCTCCATCATTACTACGCTAGTCCAGTCCTTCATTATCTCTCCCCTGGATTGCTGCAATTGCCTTCTAACTAGTTTTCCTTTATCCTCTTTACTCATCTTCAGGCTCTTCTCTACATAATGGCATTTGACTTTTACTCTACTTGAGAAAGAGAGTCTTTAGGGCATTACCACGAGCTTTTACAATGGTCCCAATTAAACAGTTATTGCATGGTTCTCTTTGACAGTCCAAGGTGATTTTTGACGTAGGTTACTTGAGGACGGTACTTACAGAAACAGTGGGCTTAAAAGCAGTGTGAGAAAGAGAGGAAATCCCCTTTGTGATTTTTGTCATCTCTCCTTTATCCTAGAGTTTCTGCCCGAGTTGCAACTCAAACATGTGATGCCGCTACACATCAGCAACATATGTTTTATACCTTCAATGTTATTTTTTAGCAATGTATATGAGACACTTCCACAAATGCATGGAGTGTCTTCCACAGAAAACAACAGAAAACCACTTGAAGCTTTTTATCCACCATCATTCTCTTCCAGGGCTAGTTCAATACAGCATCAGTTCTGATGTCAGAACAAGAAAGAATTTGTGTTTTGTTTCATGCGACAATATTTAAGGGACATTGATTTTGTATTTGCGTACACAGTTTAATTACCTTAAATTGTCAAAATAACAATGGGCCATCAATAAAATATCCACATTTTTCTTATTGAATTGTAATATTTTCCTCCTTCTTCACAGGCCTTTTCTTCTTTCCTCCCATCTCCTCCTCCTCCCTTAACTCTCTTTTTGCTTCCCTTCACCCTTGCCTCTCTTTCTTTCTCTCCTCCCTTGTTCCCTACAAAGCTGTGGACATAAGAGTGTGCGGATGACAGCAGGCATCAGCATCTTCCATGTTATACACAGGGTTCTGAGCACAGCATGCCTTTGGCCCAGGCAGGTGGGGGAACTGAGAGAAGTAGGCTAGCCATCTGGAGACGAACATATGGGTGGTGTGGCATACATTCTCACAATCGGCGGCTGGGAGGATCAGAAATAGAATGGGGAGGTTTGACTCCTCTTAATCATAGAAACAACAAAAATACTGGAAATCGAAGGGGGTATAGATACAGAGGGATCCCAGCTTAAAGGAGAAACACAGTTTTCCTAAATGTTCATATAGTGCTACATATTTAAATTTTTTTAAAATTTAGAAATGTTTCTACTTTTATATAAGTACTGAGTAGTCACTCTATTACATATAATTATTAACATCATCACCACCATCATTATTTTAATAGCTACTATAATAGCAGCTTACTAAAATACTAGTTGTTTAGTACAGTAGTTCCATCAATTGGAGGATTAAAAGAATCACTATGGGATTTTTTTTCCTTCCTACTGATAGCTAGATTCCAACTTAGATAAAATGAAACAGAATCCTGAAGAGTGGGTATAAAATAGGTACAAAATAATGCAAAAAATGAAATAGTTTTTTAAAAATTCTTCTTAGATTTTATTCTAATCATTAGTCATCTTTGGTACATCTTTAAACTTTTTCTGGGTTAGGAGTCAGGAGAGCTATATTTCAATTCTAACCTTGATGTTTCCCAGGGCTTTACGCACATAATTTTGGTTTCCTAGGACTCCATTTCCTCATCTCAAAAACAAAGTGATCAAAATAAAGGCTCTTTACATTCAGATATTTTGTGATAGGATTTACGATTCTCAGTTCACTGTAGTTGAAACTAAGCAAGGTGGATAAGTAACTATTGTAACTAAAACAAATTAGGAATTATGTCAGAAAAATTAAATAAGTTGTATTGTATAACAGATTAGGGTGGCTAGTCTAATAATGGTTCCAGGATGGCTATTTTATAAGCTAATCTTCTATTCTCTACAAAACTGAATGAACAGGGAAGTTGAAAGACATATATATAGAAAAAAAAATGTTACCTAGCGTATTGGGTTCATTTCTGGGCACGCCACTTTCAGAGCTATCTATATTTTACCTAGACAATGAAAAGCATACTCAGGGAGGAATGATCAAGAGTATAAGGGGCCACAAAAGCATTTAATATAAACATTGATTGAATAAATGAAGGTCATTATTCCTGAAGAAGGTCCAAGTCAGAACAGGAAGCATGATGGTTCTCCTAAAATAAATGAAGAAATGTTTGGTAGAAAAGAAGTTATACTTCTTTTATATGTACTAAAGAAAGTCCATTAATTTATTCCATATATATTTATGGAATAGATATTAATGTCAGACAATAAGCCATATGTCAAGGACCAGATATTAAATGAAAACAAATATGGAGTCTACTTTCATAGACGTTTCAGCCCAAAACCTAATAAATCCTAGAAATAAATGTAAAATTAAAAATGCGATCTGTTACATAGGAGAGAAATTGATCTAGTTAGTAAGGTTAGGAAGTGTTTTCCAGGGAAGAAATCATTGTAACCAAAATCTAAAACATGAATAAATAAGAAGGAAGTAATTTTGCAAAAATTGATTTTTTGCATGTGTATATGTGTGTGTGCCTGAATGTACGGCTGAATGGAAGAGTGTTTGGTAAAAGGAACAGTATGAGCTAAGGTCTTACAGTAGAAGGGACACAGTCTAATTGAAAAACCAAACAGGTGGTTGGGACATAATAGTTTGAAGTGAGATTGTAAAAAGGAGCTAAAACGTATGGGATTTTATAGGTCATATTAGTTGTAATGAGAATTCATGGAGGTGTTTCATGTATGGGATGAAGCAGGTTATATCATTACATATTTATTCAGATAAATGAGGTGGTAAGGCAATTAAAAGAGACACAAAAGTGGCTGTGGATTAGCCAGTTAGGAAGCTTCCCCCTCCAGACAAGAGACAGTAAATGTTTCATCTAAAGTAGTGGTGATGGCCATGGAGATGGAGAGAACTAAGTATGCATGTGGGATGTTTAAGAATGAAAAGCAACAGAATTTTTTGTTGAACTGCAAAGTGGAAGAAAGGGAGGATGTCAAGGATGACTCCTGGTTTCCTCGCTTACACAAGGAATGGATGGTAGTGTTCTCTTTCACAGATAAGATTAAACTAGGGAGACCCGGTTTGGAGACTTGTGCATAGAGATTATGGGTTGAATCTAGTCATAATGACTTTATGTGTCATGTTTAAAATTTTAAAATCACCAAGCCCATACACACACAGAGTCTAGAGAGTCAAGACACAGCTCAGTATTCATGAAAGCCAGAGCTGCTGAAAAGTCTGGGAGAGAAAGGGCAAATGAGAAAAGACCTTTCTGAAAGCAGCTTGGCTCTTCCTAGTCCTGATCTTGTTTTAAACCAATGCTGAGACAAGCATAAAAGAAGCCCTCAGCAAATATGCAGCAAGCATCCAGTGTGACATTACCCAGAGGTCTGTATTCAAGGTTGAAAGTGGTATTGGAAAAAAACTAAGCTTGTCTGTGTGTTCTTCGCTTGGCGCTAAGCCTCAGTGCCTGCTGATAACTCAAGCTGTTAATAAAAAGAGGGCAACCTTTCCCCCCACATCAACAATGAAATAAATAAATAAATAAAACACCATGTGAAGAAATGCATAAAGCAAAACAAATAAAGGAACAGCTGAGAATGGCAAAACAAAGTCAATAAGAGCTATCGATCAGGGATGCTTTAAGAATGTAAACATTCAATATTGAAAAGAAAACAGAAACATAATTGTAGAGGCTGTTTAATATTTGCATACCCATCATTAGAATGCTCACTATGGTTAATATTTCTTGAAGAATCTTTTTCATAAACATAGTGTGCCTACAATTTAAACAATGCTTTCTCCAGTTGTCTGAATCACTGAATAAAATAGCTCTGAATTCCCATTGACCGTTAAGATGTTCAAAAGTTATTTTACTTAAAATAGAAATTGTAGGACATTTGTGAAGCTTTACTGTTGGTACACAATTCTCCTTTTAATATCTTCAAGTTTTTAAAATGTTGGTATCTGGCAGTTCACTATGCCGTGGAAAAATTATAGCATGTCTTTCTCAAATATCTTGGGTTTGTGACAGAAAGACATCACTAAGAAATCAATCATTCTCCAAGTTGAATCTTTTCCAGTTTTGCTTCAGAAGTAGTCAGCAACATGAAGCTTTTAAAATGATCATTTCTTTGGTAGCCTATGGGCTGTTAAATCATGCAAATAATTAACTGATGTAATTAAACACATAAAACACTTGAAAATTTTGTACAGTGAAAATTAACTAGAGTTTTACAGTAAATAGGCAATTAATGCAAAAGAAAACAGAAGTAAAGAAGTACACACTGAAATTCTGTTTTATGTGTGATATCACCACAACCAGAGAGAATTGTTTTTAATTGTCCTTTTTGGTGGAAATACGAACAAAATAACATAAATATTTATAATACTAATTCATCAGTTTAGTATACCTAATGCTGAACTAAACTATTAAGTCGAGTTTTCTGACACATCTTCAATTAAGAAACAAAACCTACAATGATTGCAGAGAGAAAGATGTTTTTTGGATAAAAAAGGACAAATCACTGAGCTGAAGACCCTGGCTTTAGGCAAGTTCTTTTTCAACCTCTGTGCCCTAGGAGATAAACTAATAGTCCCCTTTCCTAGATCTCCCCCTGAGCCGCTGTGAAAAGTAGCTCAGCAATCCTACTTGTT
The DNA here is from genome assembly GCF_017311325.1 of Ursus maritimus. Classification (NCBI taxonomy): domain Eukaryota; kingdom Metazoa; phylum Chordata; class Mammalia; order Carnivora; family Ursidae; genus Ursus; species Ursus maritimus. The sequence continues at coordinate 16,158,075 of NW_024423786.1, forward strand.
TCTACCACTTTCTGTTTTCTCTCTTTTCATTCTTAATAGCAGCCATCCTGGTTGATATTAAACTATGTGCTTTTTATTTGTTCAACATCCCTTTCTTCTATTAGAACTGAATCTTGTCATGTTTCTGATATGTCCTGTTTCCTAGAAAAATGATCAGCACTTTGTAGGAGTCAATCATCAAAAAAACAAAAAACAAAAAAACAAACTTAAAAACAGAACAATAAAACCAAAAACACTCATTATATGCCATGCACTGTGCATGGTGCTTTATATGCATTCTTTCTTATAATTCTTTAATATGCTTACTTTATAATAAACATTCAAATCTAATTGTGTTAAAATGAAACAAAACACTCTTCTAGTATAAAAGTTTGCTTAAATTCCAGTTAAGTCCACCTAACTCCACTGGTTAAAATAATTCCAATGACTAGTTTATCAATACATGGACATTTGGCCAAATTTACTATGTTAACTGCTGAATCTAATCACACATTATAGTAATAGAATAGAGAAGCAAATATATTTTGCTTGTGTATATATCCTTGGTTTCTGAAATTTAGTAAGTACCTAATAAATGTTTGTTAAATTTAAAAAATAGTATGATTAGTCTATGTTTATAGCTGTAGGAATACAGTTGCTTGGCACAATAAGAAAAATATCTAAATATCTAAAGACTGCTTATGTCTGGAACCAGAACTCTCCATAGATGCTTATTTAAGGGCACAAATACTCATTAAATGAGTTAGTGAAAAAACGTACAGCATGCAGAAAATGGAAGTGACACAAATAGGTAAATTCTGTGAATGAGAATCCTCTAAAGCAGGGGTTAGGGACTAAATTGTGTCCGTTTCAAATTCAGGTACTGAAGCCCAAACTTCCAATGTAACGGTGGGCTTTAGGGAGGCAGTCAAGGTTAAATGAGGTAATATGGGTAGGGTGGTAATTCCATAAGATTGGTGCCCAATAAGGAAAAAAAAATGGGTAGATGATCTTTCTCTTATCACACATACCCACCAAGACTGAGAACACAGCAAGAAGGTGGCTGTTGGCAAGCCTGAAAGAGAGGTCTCACCAGGAACCAAATCATTGGACATCTTGATCTTGCACTTACAGCCTCCAGAACTGTGAGAAAGAAATCTCTGTTGTAGTCACTCAGTCTGGTACTTGATTATAGCAGCCTAAGCAGACTAATACAGTTGGTACTATCATCTTCCCCATTATATTGGTGAGAAAATTGAGCCACAGAGAAGTTAAGTATTTTGTCTAAGGCCATAGAGCTAGAAGTAGCAATGCAAATCCAGGACTTAAATGTAGGGGACTATAACTCCAGAGCCCATCCTATTACCTATTTATAGTGCTTTTACATCAAGTAGGTAAAGGGGTGCAGATACGAAGAAAACATGCAAGTGGAGAAATCATAGAGAAATGAACATGAACCTGGAGATTCAAGTTAAAGCCAAAGCAGGTAGGGACTTATCAAAACAGTGTCCTATTTTCCTAAGAGCGAAAGGAAGCCACTGAAAGGATTTAAGGAAGAGGGACAATGGAAGATGGGACCTTGGATGGGATGTGGATACTGAAAAGGTCACAATGACTACAGTACATCTGTTAAAAATATTGAAAAGACTTGGTCTTGACAGTAATTAAAAGTGGCCATTTAGTCTACTTAGCCATTTTTTTGTTCTTTTCCCTAAGTTAGTTCACTGCCTGACACAACACTAAAGAGATAAAACTGTGTTAAAGAGACAAAGAAGTGCAACTTCTTCAAAGAGCGTTAGATATGTGAGGTTTGCCTACTTAGGAATCTCAGTTGCAGGTAAACATCGTGTATTGTTTTCCCATTGTTATCAAAACAGATTACCACATAGTTAATGGCTTAGAACAATAGAAATTTATGATCTCACAGTTTGTAGGGTCCCAAGTCCAGGTAAAATATGGCTGGGCTGATTCCATTAGTGCCACACAGTCACAGGAATGAGGTTTCCATTTCATTGCTGGCTGTCTGACACGGTGAGAATTCACCTTCTGAAGGCCCATTTCCAGGCTACTTACTACTGCCTTCAAAGCCAACAATGGTGATGGGGCACCTGGGTGGCTCAGTTGGTTAAGCATCTGCCTTTGGCTCAGGTCATGATCCTGGAGTCCCAGGATTGAGTCCCGCATCTGGCTCCCTGCTCAGCAGGAAAGCCTGCTTCTCCCTCTCTCTCTCTAACTGCCCTTCCCCTGCTTGTGCTCTTCTTCTCTCAAATAAATAAATAAATAAATAAATAAAAACTTAAAAAAAAAAAGCCAACAATAGTGAATCTTTGAATCACTCTGATTCTTTTCTCTCTGCCTCATCTCTCCACCCCATCTCTTCTGCCTGAATAATATGCCTTGGTCTTTTGCTTTTTGGGACCCCTGTGGTTACAGTGGATCCACCCAGATAATCTAAAAAAACCTCCCTAAATTGAGATGAGTTGATCAGTAATCTTAATGACATCTGCAAAATCTCTATACAGCATAGCTGGATTACTGTTTGATTGAATAACAGAAAATAAATCTTGGGGGACATCTTTAGAATTCTAATACAATATATGGTCCCCACTTTATATACACATATCATTTAGAATTAATCATATAAGCAAGAAGGATGTTCTTGAACTGACTTTTTGCTGAATTTAGGCTACTGTAAATACATACATATTTTTTTTCTTCCTTTAGTTACAAAACAAGAGTCATATGAGAACACATTCTCTTGAAAGAAATCTAATGCTAGAGGTGCATATGTCATTACATTTGGAGCCGGTATATATGAATAGAGGTTGAAAGCATTGAAATAAATTTCTTAATATGATAAATTAAGATAGTCTACTCATTCCAATTATCTTTCCAGCAACTCATCATTCCTCCAGGATTTCATTTTTGCTATTTCAGATACAAATGACATATTTTAATTCATTCAAACCAGCACTAATAATTTCTTAGCAAAATATGACAAAAAACAAGTGCACTTTAGATGATAGATGATGGAACTTGGCAGTAGAAACAAATTCTGATTTCACTTCTTTTACTGTCTACGGCAATACCTCTAGCAATGAAGGGAACAAGGGTATGTCATGGCAAACGTCTGTGTCCTAAAGCAAGGAATAATTAGTAAATATCAGTATTTTGTATGAGTAATCATGCTTCATCTAAATCAATCTTCACAAAAATATTAGGTGTTTCAGAGATGCCCTTAAGGCAGCTACCACATGATATCCCTGATTTTAAAGGATTTAATGCTTATTCCTTAGAAAGTAGCTTATCTGAAGGTAACTGAGGTATTTGAGAAAACATTGCTCTAAAACAGGATAAACATGGATAAGAACTAAAAGTGACATTTAATCCTACATTCAGATAAAATAATAAATTAAGTTTTATTTAATGGATTTCAAATCTATACAACTTTCCCTCCAGGGGAAAAAAAAAGTCAGGTAAGATTTAGTAAACAACTAAATATCTTTCTAATTTCAAAGAGCTTTGAAAAATAAGTGAACACTTCAACAACTAATAGGAAATTAAGTTTTTCTTTCTTAAAACAGAAAGAATAAATCTAACAGACAGCATAAATTGTAATTTTTCAATTTGTCCTATAACTCCCAAAGTCATGTTTCATGTTCGAAGTGATCAACATCTCTACTCTCCTCTGTAAGGAGTCAGAAATAATGCAGAGGGAATGCTAATTACATGGTCATTATAGAATGTACAACATGTTGATTGATTACTAGACATTACTGTCTATGCAAATAAGGAACTGAAGGCCAGAAGTTATGGAACACAGGAATGAAAATGAGGTCAAGAATCCCACGAGTCTCCTCAACTTTGACTCTTTAACCAGTAAGTGGGGAGGTTATGGAGTTTAGATGTGTTTCATTTTTGAGTTCACATTAAATACACAATGTAAAAAAAAAAAAACACCACATTGTTTCCTACATATTGTGTGAATGTTGCATTTAAGAAAAATAAGTATTTAGAAAGCAGTTGGTGGCAGTATAGGAAAATGCCCTTATCCTGAGCCAAATTGTTGTTATTCCCATGTTGCTTTAGAAAAAATCTGTAACTTGAACCATCAACTCCAAAGTGTATTTCCAAAGCAGCAGGTGGTTTCTGAGCATGCATTGCCCACAGTTCTTTTAGAAAGTCCAAATGCAGTCACATCTATCTTATATTTATAGACTCACTCATCTTTCATAATACAAATACTTAACACTGAGAAATGCATAGATAACTGATAGTATATGTCTCCTGATAATACAGTGAAGTTTATATTTTTTGGCTTAAAAAACATAGGTCAATTCACCAGTACTTTCATGAACAGTGTAGATCCAATTTACCTCACGGACTATGTCTATTAGGCATAATGGGGGTTGTTTGTTCCAAGCTTATTCATGAGGTTGAAAGTATATATAAATATATATTTTTGTGCCATTAAAATGAAACTGAAACCCAAGAATACCCAATGAGTAATGCTTGCGTCCTACAAAGATTTTAATAACACCACTGCAGCCAACCACTTTCTAATACATTTGGGCCTCAGTTGTGCCAGAGTTCAGAATAAATCAGGAGAGTAGACAGCTATTTATGCCTTCTCCAATCTTCTGCCAAGCTGAGAAGAATAGCCATTTTTACTCATAACATTTCTCGAGCTGTTAAAGCTCTTACAAAATAGGACTCTGAAAAGTGATACAGAACCTGAATAAGCACAACCTTGCAATACCACTTTCTAAATAGGACTACATTTAAGGAGAAAAAAAAAAAGTTTTACAGTGTGTGAGTGTCTTCTAAGGTTTCCAAATGTGATAGCATTGTTTATTAGTGGATTAAGTAAAATCATGTTTATATCACTAATTCAACAGAATTTTGTAGGAAATCCTACAAAGGGGAGGTGAAGGTGTATTTGTTAGAAGAAAACAAGAAGAAATGTGTTTTCTTAGTTTTAGTATAAAATAACTCACAAACTCCTAAACATTCTCTGTCAAAGTTTTGGGGTATATTCTATATAAGCCAACAATTTACAGACAGTTTGTATATAATTAAGCATAAACTTTTAGAGAAAATTTGTTTGGTTTAAATACTGGCTTTACCATTTACTAAGAATGTGATCTAAAGCTGTAAATATGGCTAATAGAACATTTGTTTGGGGAACTCTTGAGAGGATTAAATTAGGTAATGTACATGGAACATTTAATAGAATGCTTGCTATATATTAGATACTCAATAATGTTAGCTAACAATATTGAGAGAAGTAGAAACAAAGCAATGTTAAGATAATAATATCTAGGCGATTCAGTCAATAGCAAATTTTCACATTAATTCTGTAAGTTTTCTTGTGTGTGTTTTATATTTATTTCATTTAGGAATTATAACCTATCTACCTTTGAAAGGATTTGGACAATTACACAATAAAACATACGAGAAGAGAGACTCAATATGAATAAAATCACAATGAATTATTCTTTCTATCCCATTTATCTAATATAGTGCTTTGCACATAGTTACAAGTAATGCTTGATAAATAAATAAATAAAGGGATGAAAAGGTGAGTGGATGTATGCATGCATTAATGAAAAACATTCTGGATCATCTGAAAGATACAGAAGGATTATTTTTTCAAGAACTAACAAGCAGGTTGCCATTTTCTGGCAATAATTCTAAAGATAAAGAAAAGTAGAACAACAAAAACGTTTAGTTATCTGCTTTTCTTTTTTGCTACAGGAAAGAAAAAATAAATAAATTTCCTCTGGCATTAAGTGCAAGCAGAATTTGGAGAGCAAAAGGATTCTAGTTTCTTCTCCTGGTTTTGACACTACATAGCCACATGACTTCAATCTCAGAGTTTTGGATTCCTCAGTTGAAAATGAAGGGGTAGGCCAAGAGGACTGCTAAAGTTCTTTTTACCTTCAATGTTTTTTAAGTAACTTAGATTAAAAAACAAACAAACAAACAAAAAACCCAAAAAAATACAAAACTGTCTAAACCCACTGTATCAGTTAGTAGGAGTAGATTTTTCTTGTTAAAAATGAAACCTTAAGGGCACCTGCGTGGCTCAGTGGGTTAAGCCCACTTGAGTCTTTATTTTGGCTCAGGTCATAATCTCAGGATTGTGAGATCGAGCCCTGAGTCCCATGTCAGGCTCTGTGGTGGGTGTGGAGGGTATGGAGCCTGCTTAAGATTTGCTCTCTCCCTCCTTCTCCCTCTGCCCCTCCTGTTCCCCCTGCTCATACATTAGCCAAGCATGCTCTCTTTCTTTAAAAAAAAAAAAAAAAAAAAAAAAAAAAAAAAGCAACCTTAATAAGTCAAATCCATTCTACTCTAATGGGATATAACTCGTGATTCTGACACCCTGGCTGCTGCTAATGACAAAGGATCATCTACTCATTGATTAACTGGAGGCAATGGAACTCAGACTCCAGATACAATCAGACTGACTTCAGATCCCAGCTCTTGCCACTCATTAGCTATGGCCAGATAATCACTCTGTTCCTCCTTTCCTCATTTCTTAATAAGAGAATAATAACAGCATATACTTCTTAACTTTGTTTTAAGAGTTAAATAAGTTACTGTAATGTGTTCAGGAGTGTGGCATGGTTAGTACCAACAGATGTCCACTATTAATGTGGAAGCACAGAGTTCATTAGAGGAGTTTTCCAGAAAACGGATGGATAGCTGATTTGCATCTTTAAGTCTATCCTACTAGACAACTCCCTTGGTGGCATGAACCATGCCTCTATTTACTTTTCAACACTAATTTATAACAGATCTTTTCCATGCTCCATCTGTGTCCCATGCAATGTATAAGCACAGACGATGCTTTAGTAAGCAAATTTATACATGGATCCTGCTCTCAAAGATATTGAGTTGGATAGAAATGAGCAAAAATAATCCAACAAGTAAATGTCTTAATTACATTAAAATACTATTTGTTTTATGTGAGTAGTAAATACAGGAATTTATAACCATTTTATGCTTATAAATATTTAAGAAGATACATAGTAAAAACAAATTCTTTAATAGGGATATATATGTCACTTAAATACAATGCATTTCTCCACCTCCTGCCTTCATATTTAGTCTAAGGAAGCCAACCTGGTCTACACCTTTCAAGACGGCCTTGTGAAATCACTTTGGAATACTGAAGTTGAGTATTTACCCATTCAACCAGCACTATTCAGCACTGTTCTAAATACTAGGGATACTAAATTGAACAAGACATAAAAGATTCCTATTCTTGAGGAAATTACGTTCTATTATGGAGAGACAGACAATGAACTAGCAAATAAATAAATATATAAATAAGGAGAACTACCTTTAGTAAACAATGCTTTGCAGAAAATTTTAAAATAGGTAATTGGTGATATGAAATCATGGGCACTGGTGGTTGTTTTAGGTTGAGTGATTAAGAAAAAAGTCTCTTGAAGGAAGTCACATTTAAAATGAAAGCTGATTGAGGAGAAGGAGCTATCAGTGGGAGGCACTCTTGGGGGCAGAGAATCCCAGACAGAGGAAGAAGCTAGTGCACAAGTGTGGAAGTAGAAATAGTGTGGTGTAGCAACAGTTCAGTGAGGCTGGAATGCACTGGGCCCGGAGGGAGAAGAGAGGTGGCTGCAGAAGGAAGAAGAATCTAACTGGTATGAAAGTTATATAAGGCAGGGAGTAGAGATTTCATCCAAGTGAAATGCAGCACCTCCAAAAGTTTTTAAGCAGAGAAAGGACTATCTGATATGTGATTTAAGACTTTTCTGTAATTTAAGAAGACTATTAGGATTACCAAGGGGGTAAAAAAAAAGGGGGGGATTACAAAGGGCAACTGAGTAGCAAGGAAACAATGAGGAAATTGTTTTGGTGCCTTAGGCAACATATGTTAGTGACTGCACTGAGAATTTTAAAAATAGAAATATTTGGGATTTATATTAAATATAAAGTTCATAGGAAATGCTGATGCACTGAATGTAGTAAGAAAAAAAAAAGAAATTAAGTATAATTATGAGAATTTCACTTGAGAAATGAAACAGAAGGTGGTATTATCCAAGCAGATAAAGACTTACTCAAAGAAGAACAGGTTGGGTGTATAGACCAGCTGTTGACAAACTTTCTGTAAAGGGCCAGACAGTAAATATTTTAGTATTTGCAGATCATACAGTCTTGGTTGCAACTATTAACTCTACATTGCAGTGTGAAATCATCTATAGACAAAATGTAAACAAATGGGGTGGTCATGTTCCAAAAATTTTTCCTTAGAATTATTTGAGGTTCAATTTTAATTACAGTTGTAGTTTGCCAACACCTGATACAGACAAAAAAAAATTTTGTTCAGGTCATGTTAAGTTTGAAATGCCCACTAGACAGCCAATTGGAAGTGCCATGTTGTGTTTGGGTATACAACTCTAGTGTTCTGAAGATAGGTCAAGGATTGAGACCAAAAATTGGGAGTTAGCTGTATTTCAACTGTATTGAATTAGAGACCCAATAGTGAACATGCAGATAAAGAAAAAAAGAAAGAGAGAGAGAGAGAGAGACTCAAGGATAACTGAAACCCTCCAATATTTGGAATGTTGAAGTCAAGAAGAAGAGATCATAGAGATAGGAAGAAAGCCAACATTAAGTTTAGCATCCATTAAATGAAGGGAAGAAGTCATTTCCAGAAGATAGTGTAGCCCTCCATGTTGAAAGCTGCTATAAGTTTAAGATAAGAATAAAGATGAGACTACTCACTTTGGCAGTGTGAAAGATACTGATGACTAATACTTGAATCTCTGGAATCTGAGAGTGGATATAGCAATAAAAGACAATTCTTTTACAAAGTTTGGCTAGGAAAGGAAGTAGAAAATTTGGGTCATGGCAAAATGTGGGGCTAAAGGAAGGCTTTTTATTATTTAAGAATGAATGATGGTAAGAAAATGTTTATTACTTGTTGAGAATGAGTCAGCAGGGAGAGAAGAACTGATGTAGGCAGAAGAAAAGGAGGATACATACATGTAAGAATAAATTCTCCAATAAGGGAAGATGGGCTCAAATCCAGAGCATAAAGCATTGGGGTTAACTGTGTCTCACAATCTGGAGATTTGGGATAAGTCATTTTCCTTCCTCTTTCTGGAAGCTTTATATAACAGGCAATTGCTGGAGCCCACCTGAATCAGCTAGAAAGTACCAATGTAAAATTTTAAGGAATTTTAACTTCTGATAACTTTAAATCAGCCATGCTGTATTTACCACGGAGAAATAGGCAAATCCTACAAATTAGGACTTCTTTTTTTTTTTAAGAATCTGAGGTGCTGGTGCCTGATGCTATAATAATACCAAGAAACTGTTACAGGAATCTCTTCAAGATGTCTTAATACTAAAGTTTCTATGTCCAAGGCCTACTTATCCAACCACTGTGGGCTACTGCTGGAAATTGGTACAGAAGGAAACTCTGAAACCAACACAAGAAGTAGGTCTTGGAGCACTGACTCTTCACAGTTAATTGGAATATTTTGATATAAAAGAGACCTTGAACCTTAAAAAAAAAAGTATGAACTATAAAAATCTGTCTAGAACGAGAATGAATGCAAAGCCTACTCTCATGGCAATCTTTTTCTCCCTCAGTACATGGTCTTATGACCTCCAATTGGTTCATGGATCTTAGGTTCCCTGCTTCTGTTGTTCAAATATGACACTTCCCATTGGTTGCTGATGCTGACCCCCTCCCTGACTGTACCCCCATTTGGCTCTCCCAGTGGAGTTTGGGCAGCCTGATCATCTTTTCCCAACAAGTAATCCCTATGTTCATCTCTAGTTGGACTTTGCAATTCTCACCTTGATGCTGATAACCTGTTATGCACTGAATATGTATCCCTCTAAAATTCTAATGTCGAAATCCTAACACCTCATATGATGGTATTAGGAGGAAGCAGAGCCTTTGGGAGCTAATTAGGTCATGAGAGCAGAGCTCTCATGAATGGGGTTAGTGTCCTTCTAAGAAGAGACACAAAAGAGCTTGCTTTTAATCTCTGCTCTTGTCACACAAGGATATCAAGAGAAGAGGATTATCTAAAAAACAGGAAGAGTGTCCCTGACAAAAAATGGATCTATCAGAACCTTCATTATGGATTTCCCAGGTTTCAGAAATGTTATAAATAAACATGTGTTGTTTAAGCCACCCAGATTTTAGTATTTTTGTTAGAACAGCCCAAAATGACAAAGACTCAACCTGTATCAACAGTGTTCGAGACACAATTACCCCAGACAGCTTCTGTTTTACAAATGGAAATAATGGAATATACGTGAGACAAACAGAAAATGAAGCTCACTTTTATTTTTAATTACTGGAAAACAAACTAAAAACAAATTGCTACCAAGTCTTCAAACTTTGTAAATGAAACTCATGCCAGAATAAACAGATGGCCTCCAAGCCTCCTTCAAGAAGCACATCCCACCACAGGCAAGATTCCGTAGCATCCAAGTATATGGCATAAGGGAGCTTAAAAGAGGACACTTAGATCTGTGATCCTGCACATTATGGGCTCACAGGTTTAATGAGGTTGGCATGACCTGTGCATCAAGTCAATTACACCTCTAATAGGGTAGTGGGGAGAAACAGGAGAGGTAAATTAATTTTCCTGAAAGAGCCACGTTCCTTTAATTTTTAATAGATTTCCATAAGATTTCACCCTCACTAAATCCCTGGTTGAGACAGAGGTAGTGCAATTTGAAAAGACAGATATTTTATCTCTTTTTTCCTAAAGATCTTTTGATTTCAGATAAAAGAAAAACCTGTAATGCAAATATAAGTAATTACTATTATGCATTAATGATTCTATTGGTCAGATATTGTGATTGGACAATGAATAAAATTTTCTTGCCCCAGGATGAATTATACCACTCTAATAACTAACAGTAGTCTTCAGAAGTGGCAAAAGAAATGAGGGGGAAAAAACTGTTTTCATTAATTTTATTTTTACTCTTTCCTTAAGTTTTCTCATTAATCAAGTGTACCCAGTTTATGTTGAAATTTCATGTTATTCAAACTATTGGCGAAATGTGATAATTAGGAGGAATGGCGAGAAGGGCATCACCAAGCTGAGACGGAAAGAAGAAAATCAAAACAGATCACAAAGACTGTATTTCTTTTCTTTGATTCTATCTTGTGTACTCTCTTGGTGAAGGATTAGAAGTCTATTACAAAATGTGAGGATCTAAAAAAAAATGTGAGGACCTAGGTAATTACCCACTTTAAAAAAATGTAATTGGTCATTATAAATCATGACACCTTATATTTGTACATGACTTGCTGACTTGTATTATATAATATATGTTCACATGCATTACATTTCCATTATTTGTATTTTACAAGTGAGGGATGATATCCAGAGATGTAGAACAACTTGGCTTAAGCCGAAGAGAGACAAACAAGTGCAAAACCAAAAGAAGGCAGGTCTTCTCAACCTGTTATTACCGCTCTTTTCTTTAATTAAGCTAGAAGTTAGAGATTCTAAGCACTTACATTGACATTTATTTATTCATTCAGTTAATACTTAAGAAATGATTGAGACCAATCTTGGATCCATTCTGAGCTACTACTGCATATATAGTGGTGGATAAAACACAAATGGTCCTTCCCTTATTGGGGCGTAGAGCCTAGATAGTTGGAGAGAAAGCAAAAAAAAAAAAAAGAAACATCAAAAAAAATAACAAAATATTTAAAATAAATGTCATTTAAAAGTGACCAGAGTGCTCTTAGACAATGAATAGGAGCAGATCTTATTTGAAGGGGCAAAAAATAAGGGTAGAGCAGAGACCTGGGCAATGCAGAGTCAAGTATGTGAAACGTGGGTGAAAAAACATTCTAGGCAGAGAGAATGTGTGACAAGGAGAGGGTCTGGTATGCCTGAAAACCCAGGAGTTGTCCCTTGTGACAAGAATGGAACGGAAGAGGTGGAGGCTGTCAGGACGAGAATTTGGAAAGGCTGTCAGGGGCAAGAAAGAAAGTGTTGGATATGGTAAGGAGTGTACGTTTTATTCTAGGTTCAGTGGGAAATCAGTTCATGGTTTCCACGGAGAATGGTGTTATTATTTTATGTGATCCTCTTAACACTGCTACTGGATCAGGAGAGGCATCAGAATAACTGGTGGACTAGAGCTCTCAGTAACGCGCTAAAGGGACACAGCCATTTATTCACGAACACTCATCCAGGTTTCCCTGCCTAGCCTGGCAGAAACAACCAAAATAAACTTTGAGAAGAGAATGAACACCTCATGGTTTAAAAATAACTAAACACTTTCTGAAACTCTACTGTCAAAATACATAAGTCCCAAGCAACAGAGAAAAAGTCAACTTTCAGCAGTAACTGCAGTTCTCTTAGCTTTAGGGAGTTTAGAACCAAAATACTTATGTGGATTTCTGGCAACGGACACATCGTTTACAAGGATTGTCATTTCTTTAAAAAGAACATGCAATGTTTAATACATAAGCTTTATCCACTGCTTAGTATCATGAGGATTAATTAAAGCTACACAAATACATGGAGGATAAAGAGTGCTAACATGTCAATACATCATGTTCTTGCTGCTGTAAATCAGACACTCTAAGATTGGAATTTGTTTAGAACCTTTCACTTCCCTGAAGTCAAATTTAAGATTTGTCTGCTTTTGTTTGTTGCTGTACTCTCAATGCCTGTAACAATGTCTGACTTGAAATAAATGCTGGTGCTCAATAAATTTGTGTTCCATGAAATAAATTAAAATCTGGCTCTAAAAATCCCTTGAAAAAGTGACACTATTGAGATACTTATTAGTTTGAATTTAATTGCTTTCTTATATCACTGATTGCCATTTACACTGCTAGTTCTCTGCATATAAGCTAGTGAAAATTAACTGAGTACATATGTATATATGTGTGTGTGCACGTGTATGTAATTTATTCAGCACACTGAAAGTGGCAGCGTGGTTGGCGAGGGGTGTCAAAATGTCAGTTTTATACATTGTCTTGTCTCACCACACATTAACTTAATTAATTAACCCAAGCAGAGAAACTCCTTAGAACATGCTTTAGAAAGCTAGGGTGTATATTCCAATTTTCATTAAACAAATCTTACAAGGATTCTCTTTTTGCCCTATCAAAAGATTTGAAATCTTGGTCATTTTATGCATGATAACTTCCCCAGGTATTGTCCATCTAATTTCTGTGTTTGTTTACTTTATGGAATGTTGTGAGCTATAAGTGAATTATTTATTTTTCTCTCTTCTTTCTGTTCCAGCAAAGTATAAGCTCATGAGAACATGGACTTTGTCCTTATTTTTTCTCTCATTTCTAGAAACTAGTACAGTGGCCTATGCTCAAGATGCTTGGGAAATATTCTGAGAATGAGTAGACAAGGTTCAGATAAGTATCTATGGATTCTGTTCTATAAATCCTCATACTTTTTCCATTTAATATTTACACCATTCATTCTTCAATATATACTTTTAAAAAGGCTTCATATATCAGATGTTATATAAGGCTTATGTATCAAGATGGAAATAAATGTGGTTCTTGGAGGAAGCAGCCTTTTACGAGGCAGGTCAAAAATGAGAAAACACATGAATAAAACAATTATAAATTGTAATAATGGCATATGGAAATTGAATTGAATAGGATAGAGGAATACATGGGAATCAGGAAAGATTTGGAAAAGACAAAAATCAGTTATGAGGAGAACCTGAGAATGAGGTCAGGGGTCAGTGAGAGGCTCCAAGAAGGGAGAATCTTGACATTTCAGAGAAGTGTAAAGAAGAAAATGAGCTTCGGTGCACCTGGGTGGCTCAGTCGGTTAAGCATCTGCCTTTGGCTCAAATCATGATCTCCGGGTCCTGGGAGTCAGCTTGCATCATTGGGCACTTTGTTCAGGGGGGAGTCTGATTCTCCCTCTGCCTCTGACCCTCCCCCGTGCTTGTGCTCATGCTCTCTATTTCTCTCTCTCAAATGAATAAAAAATCTTAAAAAATAAAAGAAGAAGGAAATGAGCTTGAAGTAATCAATCAATATGGACAGTGAAGCATGGTAAGATTAGAGAGGAAAAAAGCTATCAGAAAGTGTTCCCTAATAAAATATAGAAACATCCATTGAATTTCAGATAAAGTATGCCCCAAATATTTCTTGAGATAAATTTATCCTAAAAACTTAACTGAGGGGCACCTGGATAGCTCAGTCAGTTAAGCCTCTGCCTTCGGCTCAGGTCATGATCCCAGGGTCCTGGGATCGAGTTCCAAGTCAGGCTCCCAGCTCAGCGGGGAGAGTCTGATTCTCTCTCCCCCTCGGCCCCTCCTCACAGCTTGTTCTCTCTCTCTCTCAAATAAATAACTAAAATCTTAAAAAAAAAAAAAAACCTTAATTGATATTTATCTGAAATTAACATTTAAGTGAGGATTCCTTTAAGTTGGCATTTTTATATGTACATTTGGAACTCATTACTTATGGATTCTGTATTTCTGAATTCACCTGCTTGCTGACATTTAATTGTAATTGTAATACCCTAAATCAATGCCCATGGTGCTGTCACACTCATTCGTGGACATGTACAGAGAATCAAAAAGTTTAACTCACCCAATAGGCACTTTCCCAGCTGAAGTCAAACAAGGCAGTGTTCTGGTATGAACTCTCATACTGTACATGTGCTCTTCTCATAGTCTACCTAGTGTCACTTCTTTTTTTTTTTTTTTTTTTTTTTGTGGTTTTGCTATTTAACATGATCCTCAAGCTAAAGTGTTGTCAAGTGTTGCTAAATGCAAGAAAGCTGTAATGTACCTGAGGAGAACAATATGTGTGCTAGATAAGCTTCATTCAGACATGAGTTATAATGCTAGGAGTTCACATATTAGTTCAAATATTTGTCAGTTATTATATTTAATATAACAACTATGTACATTTATATATAATACTATAAAATTTGTATTTTATACATTTATGAATAATATATTATTTATATATTAATTATATGTTATTCAATATTTGAATTATAGTCAAAATATACATATTTTATATATAAAATTGATTCATTGATATTTGCACCCATGGCACATATATATATATATATATATATAATTTACAGTATGAAATATGAATTGTATATAATATGCAGTATATACATGTTATTTGTAATTGATATTTACCCTCACAATTTACATACAATATAATATATATGTATACATATATATATATATATAATAATGTGTCTTTCAAGAGAAATTCACATAACAGAAGGTTATGTATTGATTGTTCAATGAAAATGTTCCAACCAGAGGCTCTTAGAGACCTAACCCTCTATTTCCCCTAGGAGCTATTGCTTCTATATTTGCTAATTCAATGTTGTTGGCAATTTTATAGAACATATGGACTGCAAATAATGAAAATCAATCAATAAATCAATATATCTCCCCCAATATATATATGTATGTATATATACAAGTGGACTTTATATATATGTGTGTTATATATATTTACATACACATGTTATATATTTAGAATTCATAAATGTATAAAATATACAATTTTATAGCATTATATATAAACATACATATTATATGACATTCTGAGATATCTTGTAGAGCTTTGTAGAACATGGTAAGGAGTTCAAGATGCAATTCTTTTCTGGGTTTAATAAGAAGCCACTGAAGTTTAAATATAAAGAATATGTTGGGGAGGGGACAAATTTGGAAGTAGAAAAAACAATTAATTGCCTATTCTGATAGCCAACGGAAAAAGTGATGATGAACTGATTTAAAATAAACAATTGTTGGTAGAGATGGGAAATAATAGACATTTTTAAAGTTTATTTTTAAGGCAGAATAAAACTATGGACACTGAACAACCATATGCAAACACATGAGTGGACAGACTCGAGTGAAGTTTCCAGCTGCAGTTAGTAGTAGATATCACTTAATGCATCATTATGAGATCAAAATGAGATAATACATGTAAAGACTCTGCTGTAATCTACACTTGTGGGAAATACATGGAAATGTTTATGAATTCTCTCACTGTTCTCACCACTCCACAGACAAATCTTATATTTTGCCATAAACTTTAGTTGAGAGGATTATTTTCATAAAAAGTGAGTTCCAGGATAGTTCTTTAATTTAAACAGTTCATCTGACATCTTTTTAGAATCAACAGTTTTCCCATCCATGAAAAGCTACTTGTAAGTGCCTGGATGTTCCCTTAGGTTTAGTGGTATAGGCACATATCTGTCAACTGTCCAAAGATTTCTTAGTATTCCACAGGAATAAACATATAAATATTCAGATGCTCCTGTTCTTGGCCAGCATCAGCAGCATAAGGCACTGAAGTCTGCTATGTGATCCAAACCTTGTAGTCTTTAATTCAACACTAATGGCTGAGATATAAGAGCAAACACTTGTTCATGTTCCAGAGTCATCTGTTATGAAATCCACTTGGCAGGTCAAGTTGGAGAAATGTTGACACACAAAATGTTAAATAAAGGTTTGCTTTAAACCTCCATACTTCACAGGGCTCAAGTTGTTTCTGGTATATGAGTCAAGAATACTGCAGGATCAGATGTTATACAGACCCTCCCATTGCTAGCAGGCAAATGTTGCAAGAGCCCAAAGAATATAGTATAATAGAACCCCTTCCAGACGCAAAAATAGGGGATAGAATGTCAGAAACTAGATTATTTTGGTTTGGAAATAGCTATGTGTTAAATGACATTGTTTTAATTAACTAGTTCAGTAATTCAACAACCGAATACACATGCGCACACACACACATGCACACACACCTTTATCCCAATCATTTGTATGCGTGAAACGGGTAGCTTAATGTAACACAATTTTGAAATATTAAGGGGTGAAAGAAGACACAACAAAAAAGAGGAGAAAGAAAACCGTAGTCTCTAAATATCTGCTCAAAGTTCTCTCAAAAAGAAATCTCTAACAACTCATGGGAAAAAGAAAACATCAGTCATGTCTGCTAATCAAATTATATACCCAATCGGCAAAGAAGGAAAAAGAATAAAATTTGAGTTATGTGTATATGGGCATGTGCATCTGCACATACAAAGGGATTAAGAAATTGTGGGTGGTAGCGGGGCGCCTGGGCGGCACAGCGGTTAAGCGTCTGCCTTCGGCTCAGGGCGTGATCCCGGCGTTATGGGTTCGAGCCCCACATCAGGCTCTTCCGCTATGAGCCTGCTTCTTCCTCTCCCACTCCCCTTGCTTGTGTTGCCTCTCTCGCTGGCTGTCTCTATCTCTGTCGAATAAATAAATAAAATCTTAAAAAAAAAAAAAAGAAATTGTGGGTGGTAGGGAGGGTGACAGATTACATTTATACCTGAGACCTGGAACGCTACATTTGCTGACACCTGTGTCATAATCTACTATCCAAGTCCAGATAAAACCTCATGCAGAATGACTCTATATTCATAAATAAAAATATATCATTAGACTGAGAAGGGCAACACCATCCCCTTCAAGCTTTTTGCAAGGATGTTTAACATTCTATTTAACCCAAGTGGACATCAGCAGTGGATATAGTGTCACCTAGAATATATTTGTGTGTATTTAAGGAGCAGGGAGGAAAAAGGCAAGACAAAACCATTATTAGGCACAGCTATCTGTACCTCAAAGACCTTTTGGGATTATAAATGTTTTAGCTTCTTCCAACCCTCTCCCCTAAAATGTTTCTTCACACAAAAAACACTACTTTCTTCTCATGAAGTCTTTGTGATTATTACATTTGAAGGCTTTTGAGGTTTCCAAGAAATTCTCTTATATATACTGCCTAGTTTTATTTTTCTGCTCTAAATTCATACCACTAAGTATGACTGTACGGCTCTTCATGACCTGACTTATACTTGATCTCTCTCTTGCTTTTCTAAACACTAATAGCGTGTAATCCTCTGTTCAACCTTTATTCTTTTCCAGTGTTTAGAAAATTCTTCTTTTTCACCTATTAACATGGGGCTTAAGGATTATAGAGGGATAGAAATCAATGTCTCTAAAACAGGACTTCTAAAACTTGGCACTATTGACATTTGGGGCCAGTTAAATTTGTTTTGGTTGGGGGCTGTCTTGTGTATTGTAAGATGGTTAGTAGCATCTCTGGTTTCTACCTACTTAATGACAATAGCAATCTCATCACAGTTGCCACGATTAAATATGTCTGCAGACATTACATTATAGCCCTTTTCTCTCATCCCCCCACCTTGCAGTTATAATCTATACAGAAAGATTCAAAATCCTATTACAACCATTAAAAAAAATAGTATGCTATAAAAATATAAAACCAAGAATAGAAACGTAATTGTCAAAAATCAATTATAAGACTTTTAAATAAGGTTAAATAATTCTCTTAAACCATGAAGAAAACAAAAATCATCTTTAAAAAAGACAAACTCAGAAGGTCCAATATCTCAGAGATAACACAACAAATAAAGAATAAACGAAGATAATAAACCCAGATATATTGTTTTGAAAAATTTTTAAAATATTTTATTTATTTATTTGACAGAGAGAAAGAAAGAGCACAAGCAGGGAGGGGCAGAAGGAGAGGGAGAAGCAGGCTCCCCGCTGAGCAGGGAGCCTGACATGGGGCTGGATCCCATGACCCTGGGATCACAACCTAAGCCGAAGGCACATGCTTAACCAACTGAACCACCCAGGTGTCCCTGAAATTTCTGTACACTAAAAATTGAAAGATACTCCCAAAAGTATCCTGAGAGAAGAAAATTAAGTTTATTACTAAGGAAGAGAGTATTTATTAGATTGCTCAGCATCTATTCTGTATTCACAAAGGCAATGGACAGATAACTACATTTGAGAGGATTGATAAGGAAATGAAAGAGCAAGAAAGGGAGCAAAGAAGGAAGGAAAAGACATTTTCAGAAACTCAAGTAAAAAGAAAATAATCTTTTTGCCCGCTCTTTTCTAGAGATAACATCCATAAAAACTAAAATCAGAAGACTTTCCTTCTGGGGAGAAAAATGGGTAAGAGAGAGATTGTAGATACCATGAATGTTATTTTATTATTGACCCCATTGCAACCACTGAATTTGTACCAGTGTGAAATGTACCTTGATTTAAGGAGATTAATCATTCAATTAATTTGATTAAAATCAACTTTACCTGAAAATTTTCAGCCCAACAGAAACAACTTATTTTACTCATATTTATGAAAGTAGACAAATTCTGATGGGTCGTTTGTGTTACTCTCTCCTAGTTGTCCTAATCCCAGTCCTGTTGTAAAAGATTCAGAGTAGTTAGTCTGGTTCATAATAAATCATTTTCTGGTTTGGCATAAATCCTTCTTTGGGATACAGTTTCCCTTGCAAAACTCTATCCTAAAGATGTTCTCTTCATCATGCCTGACATGTGACACCCATGGCTAGTATGATAAGACCACAAACGATATATGCATAATAAAGCTTGCTAGAAAGAAATTGTATTTGGAAAAAAATATTTTATCTTCACAGGTGGCTGGTTATTGCATCTTGTCATAAAATCTAAATGATGTGCTGGTGTTAGAGTGTATTTGAAACAATAAAAGGACTTGTACAGCCATCAAATGCCATGTTTTGCCTCCTCATTTAGCTGACTTCCAGACTCACTGATAACAATCTAAACAAACATGTTTTAATATGCTGTTGTTATATAAAAGTATGTTTAATAGAGTACAATTATATTTTTGTTATTTAATCTTGGATAGGCCATTGGGATTATCTAATTCAATTAATTTATGCATCTCTTGTCTTAACAATTGATTACACAATCAGACTTAGACCTTCAAAAAAGAGCATTAAATACAATGCAGACTGAGCTAAAACCAACCAGCTTAATTATTATTTGAACTGTGTGCAAGATGTATTTTGGCCCCCAGGATACAGCAATGAACAAAGCAGATAAAGTACCTTCTCTCATGAAGGTTCCAAATTCTAGTAATTTTGGTTTTGCAAAAGAACAAAAACAAGAAAGGAGGAAAACAAGAGGGAGGTGGCAAAAGTAGCCTGTGTTCAAAACCTAAGTACATCTCATTTGTATTTCTGAAACAGCATTAATCAGGTTAGCAAAAGAAGAATCTCAATTTCTGATTTTACTTGAACACATTCAGGTTTTTCTTCCCAAAAGAAGAAGTATACTTGGCAGTATATAATTCTCTGAAAGATGTCATCAGTCCGAAGTCTTCCCTTCCATCTCCGGAGGGAAAAGTAATTCAAAAGAAATCCTCTCCTTGTGTTTCTTTCCACTGTACTCAGAGATGGAAAAATGTGTAGCAAAGCTTTGAGAAGATGAAGAGTACGTCAAGAGGAAAGGGGATAAACAGAGAGGCCCTAAAGAGATGAAGGAAAGTAGGCCTAACAAGAAAATGGCAACACAAAGTATTTACTCCCAATTCAACTGGAAAACAACATGGAACTGTTGTAAATACCTAGAGACCATGACAACTCCCTTATCCTTGATGCCTTGAGGCTACATGTGCCTCATCATAACTGGTAGCCTACATCTTACTTTTCTTTCAGATGCTCACCCAGAACTGAAACACTTCCTTTCCCTCTCTATTCCATTTATGATAACCAAACTCTTCCAGTCATCAGAATGATTTTGTGGAACTTTCTGCTGTGCCCTTTCTTCTGCTTTGAATGTCTATAACTGAGATTCCCACTAGTTGAAATCCCAAACATTCATCAGTCCCATATCAAATACCACTCTCTTTTTGACTGTGCCCTTGATCCCTCCAGCCCAATGGATTTGTCATGCATCTTCACCCTTATGCCTTGTCAAATGAGTTCTGGACTAGACTATGAACCCTGACTGTCACTCACTATCTTTATGCTCATAGTTAAAGCCCTTAATGATTCTAAATCCCAACTTCCCAACTATAAAAAGAAGGTGCTTCATCAAAATGACCACATGATCCTATTTCTAGTCTGAGGTACCTAACATCATACTTTTAATACAGTAGGCTTTTATAAACATTTGTGGAATAGTGAAAGAATTTACTTCAGAAGTAAAAGATATAGGCTGATAAAATGGAAAGGACTGTATAAAATATAGTCCCAAAGGAATGTATTTCCAAGTCTGATGCTGATACTAACAGGCTCTGTGGGTTTCATCAATTCCGAATGGCAAGACCTAATTTGCATTCCACTGTCTAAATCAAATAAAGTGATTTAAAGTGGGATTATACTTTTAGACATATATCTTATTTTTCTCTCTCTGTATATTGCATTTGTCCACTCAATGAGCTTGTGCTGGTTGACTTAGTACATGGATATAGCTGAGAACAAACTCTAAAGAGCCAAAATGGGTTCCTGACGCTTTCTAAGCCTTGCTGGACAGAGGAGATACACTGGGCATAAACTAAGTGCTTGTCTCAAAAATAGAGACATAGCAAAAATGATGGGAAATGTTGAAAACAGGTAAGAGTAGGTCCAAGTTGGTGGTTTAGAAAAGGCAGGAAGACCTGAGAAGAAGGGTAAGTAGTGAATAGAGATGGATAAAGGCAGAAGCCATAGATAACTCAGAGAACCACAAGCCCTGATGTTAAATCTCATTACTAACTGGTGCAGATAACGAACTGACCAGGGCCCATGGTTCATCTTGGCACTATTTTAGATTCCATATATACCCACAGCACATTTTAAGTTTGGAGAAACCCTGAAAAAAACTGAGGTTATATTTTCCAAATTCTTGGTGGAATTTAGATACGAATAGTATAAAAAAGTATGTCATTGTTTTGCTTGTTTGCTTTTGCACATCAGTGTACATGGACTGAGATTCACATCTTCAAAACACGTGAAAGATCTTTATAAACTGCAAACTGCTACTGAGCAAAAGTTACTCATTAAAACTATGATTACATGGGCACACTGGATGTAATTAAAACAGTACCCGGAAGAAGGTATGCAATTAATAATGATTATTATTTTTATTGTCACCCTACTACCATTAGAGATAAACTGTAGGTGGACAGGCTGTGTATGCATAAGAAATGATAAAGAGAATTAAACATGGATTTCTGGTACATGACCATGGAAAGCTAAATCACTGTATCAATGATTTGAATGTTATTTACTATTCTATCCTTATCTGCAAAGAACTAATGAGTCTTGGATTGTAACAAAGGTGGCAATAAAGTAGAAATCAGGCAATCTGGGGCAAATGGTAACCTGAACATCTTTTCTAGAATAACTATAAGTTTACTGAGGTGAAAACCTGTTCCAAGTTTGCATAAATAACTTATTCACAAAATACCTTAAGAAGTGCTGCAGCTTCATTTGGGTGCCCATCATGTCCAACTCCAAGTTAACATCAGCAGAGACTAAAATTTTCAGTAACAGTGACTTGCTGATTAATTTCATGTTTAATAAGCAATGACTCAACTCCTGAAAAACATTTGCTATACAATATGGCACCTGACTGTTTAGTACAATTCAATTCCAAATTAAACACTGAATTTAACAAAGTTAAGGTCTAATAAATTTCTGATTTTCATAAACTAAAATAAGAAATTCTTCTGTTGAATTCTATTAAATATATAACAAAGGTTCATAACCTTTCATCCACCCACCCGTGCCCATGAAGAATACCATGAATTCATAAAAGCTTCTCCCAAGACATCTTTTATTTTATTTTTATTTTTCCCCTAGTTATAGTGTTCTTCATATCAAAGGTTCCTAGCAACTCTAGCTCTTTAGAGTATGAAGTTTTGCTATACAGATCTGTCTGTGGGATCCTTTGAACTTTGCTGCTCTGAACTGCTTCTCCCCATGCCTAACACAATTTTGAGATATCTGAAAGACTCCTGTCCGTTGACCTATTCAATTCTTATTCCTTTTGTTGCATTTCTATCAGCAATCCTATGGAAAAGCAATGTTGAGATTTGTAGTCAATTCTCAGTAAATCATGCTTACTACTCACTGGATATCATTATAAAATACCACATCTGCATAGTGGATTCCCACCCAGTGTGTTTTAACAATGACTCATTTTATATTTTAACAAAGGGTGAAGTATTATTTAATTTTAGTTTTGAGTACAACCAGGACTTAATAGTATTCCCAGTATACACACAAGTAACATGAAGCATGATTCTGCTGCTGGTGGCTGACAAAGCTTGGTCAACCAGAAACCTAAACTAGACTTTTGTCTGTAGATGCTAGGCTCTTTTTATTACATACTGTACCTTAGAAACTATGGCTTTCCAGCCTTCTGGTTTCTCATCTCTGTTTCATAGTGCTTTTAAGAATGGTGTACTCCAGGAGCCACCTAAAATACCACCAGTGGCCAAAGCCAGAATAATATAACTTTTTTTAAAAAAGATTTTATTTATTTGTCAGAGAGAGAGAGAGAGAGTGAGTATAAACGGGGAGTGGCAGGAAGAGGGAGAAGCAGCCTCCCTGCTGAGCAAGGAGCCCGAGGCAGGACTCACTCAGTCCTGTGACCCTGGGATCATGACCTGAGTAGAAGGCAGACGCTTAACTGACTGAGCCACCCAGGCATCCTCAGAACAATCTAACATTATAACCCAGATTATAACAAATATTCATGAATCCATAACAAAATACATGAAGTGGTAATGTAATTATATTTAATAGATAGATAAATCAATCAATAAGGAGAATAAACACATCTCCTCTGTAGAAGAATGTCAAATAATTCATGTACTCTTCCCCCTATACTTCAAGAAGGTGGAGCAAAATGCCCTACTCCTTAAATGTGGGTTGTGTACAGTAACTTCCTTCCAAAGTGTACAGTGTGTACAGGGGGGAAAAGCAGCTTCACAGTGGAGAAACCTGACAGACATCACCTCAGCAAGTGATCAAGGTCAACATAAACAGAGATGTCATGTTCATAGCATTTATCCTTGGGATGATAGGATGAGGATGGCATTTTTATCTATCTCGAAAACCTGGATCTCTGCCTAATCATGTGGAAAATATTACACATACCTCAAATGAGTGATTTTCTACAAAATACTTAACGGCTGTTACTCAAAAATGTTAAGGTCATAAAATGTAAGGAAGTCGGGAAACAGTCAAGAGGAGCTTAAGAAAACATGACAGTGAAGGGGTTCAGGACAGCCTCCCCCGGATTGTGTCACTTCGGCATGTGCATTGTTTTAAACTGAAAGCACTTGAGACCCTATGGCTCAAGAGGAACTTCTGTCCCTCCCTTAACTACACAGAAGAATCTAAATTGGCGGGCTTTCCCAGAATAAGGGTTATTAAGAAAGATAAATTTTATCTGAGTGACACATCTATATGGCAGGGCTAACATCTAATTACCAAATATCTGTTCTTCTTATCTTTCTGTGAAGTGCATTCCTTTCCTCTGAAATCCCAGACCCTAACCACCTTCTCCTTAGTTCAGAATGACATATATACCTCATTTTGCCTGACTCTCTTTGGAATTTCCATGTCTATGTGGATTTCCCATACTATGCTTATTAAATTTGAGTTTTTTCCTGTTAATCTGTCTCATGACAATTTGATTTGTGGTCCAGCTAGAAGGACTTCTGAGGGGACAGGAATTCTTACTCCCTGACAACAACAAAATGTAACATATCTTTAAACAGAAAAGGGACTCCAGATTAAAACTAAAGAAATCTGAATAAACCACAGGCTTAAATTACCAATACTGTATTGGTACTATTCTATTAATTGAAACAAAGGTACCATCCTAATGAAAGATGTTAATAATAGGGGACATTGGGTGGGGGAGAAGAACTCTCTCCATGATCTTTGTAATTTTTCTATAAATCTAAAACTACTCCAAAATTTTTAAAAAATAAATACCAGATATTACTTTCGTGCAAGCATCTACACATCTCCCTTACACTATTATGTCTGCTTAGTATCCTCTACAAAACTTACTTAATTTTCATTCTTACTTTACTCTTCTTTGTCTTTTTTCTTGATTTCCTTTAGTCATTAGGTGCCACTAAAGCCAAAGAATCAATTCATTTTTCAAAGACATTGATAATCTGAGAAAAAGATCTGAGGTCCATCTTGCTCTCCTACCAAGCAGAAAAATGGCAGATCTTGACAATCACCAAGTACAATGGTGACTCCCCAAAGAAATAGCAAATCCTTTTAAAACTTTACAGATTTATACAAAGCAGAAACCCAATCCCTTTCCTTCTAACTGCCCCAAGCCGCAGAGCATTACCAACAGAGGGCTTAATCCCCTAACAATCTAATCAATTCCAAACTGAAAACTTCATTTTGCTTTGAAAAGATTAGCCCTGCCCAATTGTACTTTCTGCCTACGTAGATTTAAAAGAGATACATGTCTATGTCATTCAATTGATTATTAAATTAATCCATGTAAAAAGGACAGGAAAGTGAGCTTGAATGTACTTTTTGCTTTTTAGTGGAAACTCTGGCTATAAAATAAAATCGAAATCCTCAGAGATTTGAAAATGTATTCAACAAGGCGGATAGTGGCACAAAATGTTATGATCTCAAGAAACAGGTAGAGCCTCCTAACACGTTTTCAGAATATACTTTTGCTTCTGGGTAGAAAAGTGTTTGTTATATTCAATGCTGTCCTCGCCCTCCTTTAGAAATGCAAATGCAGGGTGGAAGTGCAATAGTAAACTGAGTGTCTTTAAGGATTTGATGGTTGGTGTCAAGTCACAGACTGTTTTCCACAGTTTTGAGCCCCTCCGATAAAGGAGATGGGGGAGAAGGCTAGCAAAAAGGTGGGCTGGGATGGCAGGGCTCATAGCCTGTCAGCCAGCACAGCTCAATCATGCAGGAGGGAGTCTTTGAGATCCTCTCACAAGTTGGACTACAAAGATTAAACTGCCAGAGAGAAAATGTGTTTTAAAGGACAGCTCTCTAAATTTTTAAGAATTATGAAAACAGGTGAAAGTTTGAGAGCTGCCACTTTTCCTTTCCTCTCTACTAGCTTCCTTCAGTGTGCTGTTTACATAAAGCTCCTATAAACCAGATTTCAGGGTTCTGTCTTTTGTCCAGTCAATATATTGACAGAGAATAAAATGGTTAGGAGAGTCAGCAGTACTGTGTCTTGGGCCAAACAGTCTATATGTATATAGACCCTGTAGGTTAGCTTTCTATAGTCTAGCTCAAGGTTTCTCCAATTTAATGTGCACAGGGATCACCTGGTATCTTCTTAAAACGCAGATTCCAATTCAAAAAGCATGGGATGGGGCCTGAGAGTCTGCATTTCTTACAAACTCCAAGGTGGCACCAGCGCTGACAGTTTGCAAATCACACTTTGAGTGGCAAGGGTCTGGATAACATATTTTTATGCATCAAACAAAGGTACAGAATTTAATATTCATGGCTTGGCCATGTCTGGAGAGAATTCCTCTTGGACAACCTGTCTTCTCTACCACACACAGACAACTTGGCTTTTTTAATGTGAACTTTTTCTCTTCTCCCAGTCCATCATTTTTTTTTTAAAATCCTCTCCTCAATGCTGCTTTCTCTTCACAAATCCTTAGCAGTTACCACATTCCTAGCTTCTCCTTTTATCTTAGAAGAGTGCTTTCATTTCCTTTGAATTGTTAAAAAGGTAACTAAAGGCCCAAAGTGGAGTCACTTGCCCTTAGGCCAGCATACCAAACTTAATTTCAGTGAGTGGAACTTTAGGCCAATCAATCTGGAATTTTTGTTCTGCACCAATGAGGTAAATCTGTCTCATAGGCTTCCTCTATCCCCCAAAGGAAAATGAGGTAATTTGCTTGGTAAGATCCCCCTTGTGTTTCCCCCTAGGGAATGGTGACCTTGCCTGAAACAATCCTTTCTTTCCTTTCACTAATAATATCTTGCCCCATCCTCCTTTCTAGAACAACCTGTTTTGTACAGCTCCTTGGCGTTCCCCTTTATTTGCTACATGGGATGCTGATTTCATGAATCATTAATAAAGCCAGTTAGATCTTCATATTTACTCATAATTTTTAAGCAAATTGAATATATATGTTTAGACACATTACCATACGAATCTCTTCTTTTTCCAGTAGCCCTCTCCAGATTTATTCAAAAGCGAAATGTCTTTTCTCTTTCTCCACCCCCACCCTTACTATAATTTTAGTAGCTGACTGTGTTAAAACTGTATCTATCTTCTACCTAATATTAAGTCTGTATTACAAAGTTAACATTGGCAGGTGCCATTCCTAATTTTCCCTTCCCCCATTACTATAATGGCTATTAGAGCAACACAGACATGATAAGGAACTGAGGACTACACATACACACACACACAGACACACACAGACATACACACACACACACACAAACTTTCTAGAAAGCACTTAGAAATAGGTGGCTAGGTAAGTTTAAAAAAATTTTTTTTGTTTAACATTAAAAAATTAAATCAATGGTAGTTGTGAATGTGTAGGTACATAGAAGTAGGTGAGAAGAGATACACAAATTTTACTCTAAAAATATGAGTAATTTCCGCAAAATCATTTTAAGAAAGAAATATTTATTTTGCCCTATTATTTTGCTTTTGCAAATGAGAATAAGCAAGTATAAGTGAACGATAAGTAAATATTCTATTTTTCATGGCCTATTCCTATTGTTCATGAGTTAATGGTACGAAAGATTTGAAATAGTATTGAGAATATACATTTCTATATTCTGAATAATGAGATATAATCTCCCTCATAGGGTATAAAGACAGAATGAGAAACCTCACTATTTTGTGAAGTCTGCTTCCATGCATCTACTACTCATGAATAGTAAAAGAAAATTGCCAATCATAGCAATTTTGGTCTTATTTCCATTGTTATAAGTGGTTCTTTAGGGAAGTTATTCAAATAATGAAAAGATTCCACCTATAGAATGGATTGCAGAACACCTGCTTGTTCTGCATTGTGAATGCAAGTAGACAGATAAATCACTGTGCGACAGTGCCTCTTTACCTAGAAAATTGCTCTCAAATAAAAATGTAATCAAACCCGCATATTAACTTTATAAATAAATTCAATTCACTAATCCATTGTTGGATACGATGCTATTTGATGATGGTGTTTCAGGTCCTGCTGTTTAGTCAACTAACTCTTCTTATATGTGTTTAATGTTGAGTTGTTTTGTTTCTGTAATTACATATTGGAGCAGTTCTGACACTGAGAGCTCACACTGCCTGCTGATGGAATCTAAGCAGGACCTCACAGGTGCTTTGACTGGCTAGCACAATATTTTAGAGGTTAGGAAAAGAAAAAAAGGCTTTGAATGCCATGAGAAGCAACTTACTCTTTAGAACATCCTGATTTTTTCCCACATGTCCCACTTTCTCACATTCCCACATTTCTACTTCCCCAACCAATTCACTCATGTATATTACCTGAATTGGTTTTAAGGTATTTGAAGGTGCATTCCTGTTCTAGAGCTGGTCTCAGTAAAGAACTGGAGTGAACACCAGCACCTCTGCTGAATGGCATTTGCTGTCCTAACGGAATGCACACCAGAGTTTTTAGTTTTAACTACTTTTCAGCATAAATATCTATTCTGCCTTTCAGGCAATTTGCTCATAGTGATATAACTTTTCAGTGGTAAACTGAATACCTGATACAGAATGTGATACTTCAGTTTGGTTTTTTCTTTAATTTAAAATGAAAACACATACTTAGTTAAAAATATTGTGGGGGTACCTGGGTGGCGCAGTCAGTTGAGCAATGGATTTGGTTTAGGCCAGGGTCCTGATCTCGGAGGCACGGGATCAAGCCCCCATCTGGCTCTGCACTCAATGGGGAGTCTGCTTGAGATTCTCTCTCCTTCTCCCTCTGCCCCTCATGCTCATCCTCTCTCTCTCTAAAATAAAATAAACTTTTTTAAAAATCTTCTTCATATCTAAAATATAGGGCAAAATAAACCTCTGAAATATTCTAAAATAGAATTTGCTTAGCTTATCTCTCTTTTCATTCACATATGGATAAATTAACCAAGATATACTTAAGGATACCGCTTCATTTTGACAATTAGTCAAATAACAGTAATAATGTTCTTTCCTATCTATAATTTTTGACATGAGAACATTTCTCTCTAAAATGAATCTGTATTGGACTCATCTTAATAATTTTATAAAGTTAGGAAATATGAGAGGTTCCTCACAGTTCTAGATTTTCAGGATAATTTTTATAAATCTTGATCATATTTTATATGGGCAAATGAATTGTGGATGGTCATCAATCGGTAGTGGAAATGTATGGTGGAAATTTCTACATCACATTTTATTTTCCAGTTGGCTAAAATTCATTCAACAAATACCTATTATCTGCTCTGTAAAATGCAGTGTGAGAGATTCTCTACAGCACTAATCTCCTTATGCTATGCTCTTGTTTGGTAGGTTTTTCTTGTACTCATATTAGACAGCAACACCACGCTCAGGCAATGGAAAACTGTTATCAGCTGCAAGAAGTGAGGTGAATAACTCATCTCTGCTTGGTATTCCGGAGATGGAATTTTGTTGAAATCCTGGTTCTGTTACTTGTAATACCTACACAAATGACTCAACATATACACATTTCTTCATCTGAAAAATGTGAGTAATAACAGTTTCATACAGCTTTATGGGCTGAATTATGTCCTCCCAGAAAAGATATGTTGAAGTTCTAACCCACAGTACTACCTTATTTGTAAACAGGGTTGTTGCAGATATAATTGGTTAAGATGAGGTCATATTGGAGTAGGGTGGGCCCCTAACCCCAAATGACTAGTGTCCTTATAAAAATATTGCTATAAGGAGACAACACACAGAGAGAACTCCAGGAGATGCTAATGGTAGAGACTGAAGTTACACAGCTTCAAGAAATACCAAGAATTATATAACTTCATTCAAAGCTATAAATAACCAAAGAAACATTCCCCAAAGGATTTCAGAGGGACCTTTGCCCCAATGACACTTAAAGCTTCCAGAAACACAATACAATAAATTTCTCTCGTTTTAAGTGGCCCAGTTTATTATACCAGTCCTAAAACCCAAATACGCAGTTAAATGAGATAATGCTTTCAGTGTGTTAAGCAAAGACACTGACACTAACTCTCAATAGAAAATTGCTTACTTTATATTCGTAATTATTTTTTTCACACGTGAAACATAATTAAACAGACATATATCTCTGAAGACTTAAGAAGCCTGTACTTTTTAAGTGTTAAAAAAATAAATTTAAGAAAAGCAAACTTTCTGTTCAAAATGTAATTAGGAGAAGAATGAAAAAAAATAATAAAAATAAATTAAGAAACAGTTTTTACTTTTTCTTCAGCACAGTCTTTAAAATGTGGGTTCATTAATTTCTCTGAAGAGAATCTACTTCTAATGTTGACCAACTGACTTAACTACTGATTGATGGAATAAATGAATAGATATGCCCAGGGTTCCTGTCTTTGGAAAAATATCCTCTGTCCCATTTCATGTAATTCATGGCATCAGCTCTGCCCCACATACTCTCATGTCACCTAATTTGACTCAGTAAGACATGAGCATTCTTAGACTAAGAACCACTAATAAGGTAGAGATGACTGTGGTCACCTCCGACATGCAAAAAATTATTTATAAAAGAGAATGTAGTCAACATGTGGACGAAAATGAGTCATAAAGGAAGATAAAACATTCTAACATCATGACTCAAGTACTGGATCTAGTCAGGCCTGAAACCAACCGGACATACAACTGCACATTTTAGTCATTATGGAACAAAATACAATTAGATTTCTAAAGCTAAATAAATGGTTGCTTTGTGTTGTAACTTGGGAATCTCCCCTAGTAATTCAAATATGCAACCAGGTTAAGAATCAAGAAGCTAGTTAAGGAGAGCAGGAATCACTTGGAACCTACACAATCCTGGATAATTAAACAGTGAAAATCACCAAATAACATGAATGGAATTTAAAAGATTTTAATCTTTATACATTCATCTGTCCTTCTCCCCAAATACCCCTGTTCCCCATAAAAATTGGATTCTACAAACAACTTTTGGTAAGGGGGCATTTAGAAGTTTTTAAAGAGTATAACACTTAAGACTTATTCAAATGTAATAGAATGTTTTAATAAAAATGCAATGTGACTTCTCTATATTTTACTTTCCTAACCATGAAGCAGAGGGCACAGTAACCTGGATCACCTATAGGTTTTTTTCCAAAATATATAAACATACATGACACTGATACTACAACTGAATGAAAGGCATACAAAAGGGGGGGGGAGAAGAGATAAAGAGAGACAGAGAGGAAGGAGGGAAGGAGGAAGAACAGAGGGGAGGGAAGGGAAGAGAAGAGAGAAAGGAAGAAGGAAAATGTTATCTTAGGAAAGTTCAGTGCCTGCATTTTGGCCAAATTTTTAAAGTTCAAGGTTCATGTTGTATTATGCTGACCTTTGAAAATTATGCAAATGCAATCTATTTTGACTACATTTCTTTTTCGTTTTCCTAAAACCACATTTTTATGATTTATGATAATCATCCATGGTATGATAAATAGGCATGATACATTTTGCAAAAACTCTAATCTGGATAGTACCTTTTATTTTTTCATAAATCCTTACACAATAAGCAAACTGTTTATAAGAGAAAAAAATGAAAAGTAATCACATTTTATTGTGGAAGGTCAAAAAATGTATTATAAATCTCCTAAAACAATAGTTTTCGAAACTTATGTTGGAGGGAGTTAATTATTTTATTTTCTTGGGGGGGGGAGGGGCAGTGGGAGAGGGAGAGAGGGAATCTTAAGTAGGCTCCATGCACAGCATGGAGCCCAACACAAGGCTCAATATCACAGCTCTGAGATCATGACCTGAGCTGAAATCAAGAGTTGGATGCTTAACCAACTGAGCCACCTAGGCACCCAGTATCTTTTGCTCATTTTTAATTGGATTATTTGCTATTTGAAAGTTGACTCTTGAGTATTCTCTATATTTTCTATACAGTAGTCCACTGACACATAATTTGCAAATATTTTCTTTACATCTGTAACTTTTCTTTCTATCCTCTTAATAAGAACTTTTGCAAAGAAAGGCTTTTTTTTTAAATTTATTTTACCTTTTATGGATCATAATTTTGGTATCAAGTCTAAGAAATCTGCCTAGTTCTAGATCCCCAAAAATTTCTCCTACATGTCTTCTAAAAGTTTTATCAATTTGCATTAACAATGAAGTCCAAGATCCATTGTGAGTTAATTTTTGTAGAGTGTGAGACTCAGGTATCCTTTTTTTAAAAAAAATTTGTTTATGAATGTTCTATTTCTCCAGCATCACTTGTTGAAAAGGCTGTCTTTTCCCCCTTTGAACTGCTTTGCACATTTGTATAAGATCAGCTGGATGTGTGAAGGTGAATCAGAGTCAGGGTTTTCTGTCTGGTTCCATTGATCTATGTGTGTATTGCTCTGCAAATAGCAAAGGGTCTTGATCAATCAGTCCTGAAACTGAGTAAACTGATTCCTCCCACTTTATTCTTCTTTTACACAATTGTTTTGTTCATTTGTCTTTCCATATAAATTTTAACAAAATCTGGGGTGCCTAGGTAGCTCGGTCGTTAAGCAGCTGGCTTCAGCTCAGGGCGTGATCCCAAGGTCCTGGGATCAAGCCCCACATCAGGCTCCCTGCTGGGAGCCTGCTTCTTCCTCTCCCACTCCCCCTGCTTGTGTTCCCTCTCTTGCTGGCTGTCTCTCTCTGTCAAATAAATAAATAAAATCTTTAAAAAAAAATTAACAAAATCTTGCTGGGATTTTGATAGGAATTCTGTTAAGTGACTTATCATTTTGGGACAAATTGAAGTTTTTCCTATGTTGACTCTTTCAATCTATCAATGTTTCTCCACTTCCTTAGATTGTCTTTGGTTACTTTAATCAGCAATGTGTAGTTTTCACATAAAAGTCCTGTATAAGTTTTGTCAGATTTACACCTAATATTTAATTTTTTAAGATATGTAAATTATATTAAATTTCTAATTTTGGTGTGCATGTGTTCTTTCCTTTGCTTGGTAATTTTTTATTCCTTTCAAAGAATCATTCTTTCACTGATTTTCTCTATTCTTTTCTGTTTTCAATTTCATATCGTTATTTTCTTCTCTTTATTATTTCCTTCCTTTTGCTTGCTTTGGGTTAATTTTGCTTTTCTTTCTTTAGGTTCTTGTGTTTGTGATCTTAGATTACTGATATAAGACTTTTATTCTCTAAACGCATTAGCATTATACCAACAAATTTTGATATATTGTATTTTAATATTTATTTAGTTCATTGTTTTGTTTCTTCAATTTTCTTTGCAACTTCCTCTTTGACCTATGGATTATTTAGAAGTGTGTTTGGTTTTCATGTGTTCAGAGATTTTTCTTTTACCTTTCTGTTATGGATTTCTATTTCTATTTCATTTTTTGTCAGAGATCATTCTATATGATTTCAATTATTTTACATTTGTTGAGATTTGTTATATGGCCCACCATACGGTTTATGGTATACGCTCTATGGACACTTAAAAAGAAACTATACATGACATACTGTTGTTGGGCTGAGTACTTCATACAGATCCTGTTGGTTGAGATTTTTGCTGAGTTCTCCTATACCCTTGTTGATTTTCTCTCTAATAGTTCTTTCAATTGTTGAGAAAAGGAAATTGAAGTCTCCAGTTATTACACAGATTTATCTACTTTCCCTTTTAGCTCTATTGGTTTTTGAGTTTTACATTTTGCAGCTCTGTTTGGTACATACACTTATTGGGTTGCTAGACCTTTTTTTTGCGGATTGACATATATATTACCCTTTCTGTGTAATAATTTTCTTTTCTGTGAAATCTATTTTTTTTTTTTTTAAGATTTTATTTATTTATTCGACAGAGATAGAGACAGCCAGCGAGAGAGGGAACACAGCAGGGGGAGTGGGAAAGGAAGAAGCAGGCTCATAGCGGAGGAGCCTGATGTGGGGCTCGATCCCAGAACGCCGGGATCACGCCCTGAGCCGAAGGCAGACGCTTAACCGCTGTGCCGCCCAGGCGCCCCTCTGTGAAATCTATTTTGTCTGATACTAATTTAGCCACTTTCACTTTCCTTTGATCAATGTATGATATATAAATACTCTATCCTTTTATCTTCAAACTACTTACATTACATTTTAAGTGATTTTCTTCTAGAGAGTGAACAGTTAGCTGATGTTTTAAAATTGACTTTGATATTCTCTGCCTTATAATTGGTATATTTAAACCATTTACATTTAATACCATTATTGATACATTAAGGCTTATGTCTGCCAGTTTATTTTTTCTTGTCTATTTTTTTGTGCGTTTTGTTTCTCAATTTATATTATTCATACATATTTATCATAGTCTACTATTGTATTTACATTTACCAGTTTGAGTGAAGTACAGAAACTTTTTGCCCCTTTACTCTCTCCTATTTATAAATACTTGTCTCAAATATTTTCTTTACATGCATTTAGAATCACATCAGACAAATTTATAATATTTTTCTTCAACTCTTAAAGATAGTTTAGAAAACCCAGAGGAGAAAGAAATCCTACTGTGTTCTGCTTACTGTATTCTTTCTGTTTTCCTGATGTCCCAAGTTTCCTTGTTTTATCACTTCCTTTTAGTTTAGAGATTAACTTCCTTTAGCCATTCTTTCATGGTTGGTCTGCAAGTAACAAAATAATTTTACTTCATCTGAGAATGTCTTGATTTCCCCTTTAGTCATTAAGGATATTTTCAAAAGGTATAAAATTCTTGGTTGAAAGGCCTTTTCTTTCAGAGCTTTAAATTACTGTGTCACTTCTTTCTGGCTCCCGTTGTTTCTAATAAGAAATCTGTTGTCATTTCCACTGCTTTCTTAAAGCAAGGTGTCGTTTTTCTCTGGATGTTTCCAAGATTCTTTTTCCTTATCTTCAGTAATCAGTATGCGAGTGTGATGTCTTTTGGCATGAATTTTTTTGGGTTTATCCGGCTTAAATTTCACTCAGTGTATATGCATGTTTATAAAAATATTACTAATGGTATTATTAGAATAGTTGGGGAAATATTTACTTCATTTGTCCAAGGACTAATTATTTAACCAATTGAGAACTGCTCTATAATACTGTATATAAAGAGCTCATGCAAATCCATAAAAAATTAAATGTCTAAATACATGTCTATTCAAAGGGAAAAAGGGAGTTATTCATGACCTGAGCAATTCACAATAAAAGAAACACAAGTGGTAAATTAACCATATATAGAAGTGTTAGTCCTGGTTAGTACTATAGGTTTTTTTTTTTGGGGGGGGGGCTGTTTGTGTTTTCTATTAAACTGGAAAAATTGGGAACATTTAAAAGTAAATAGGGAAGAGAGAAAATGATACTGTCTAGTTTAACGCAGGGTACACATTTTATGATAATTTGAATTTTGTGAATTTGAAAATAAAATAATTTTATATAAAATTACACTTTATAAACATACAGGAAGTTAATACAAAACTCACCTATCAAAAGTGCATTAAGGGTCATAGAACTTCAAACGTCCTGGGCTGAGTAAATTATAAATGGTTTTTTGGTACATAGCTCTTTTTGGTATAAATGGTAATTGCTACATAGCTCTTGTCTCCTTAATGAGTAAAAATTAACAGCTACCATTTTTTATCAGCATTAGCCCTGAATGATACAAACTTTGAATTACGGCAGTCTTTCAGAAAGCCCCCTTAAACATACACACACAGACACACACACACATACAAATAACAGATCTGTTATAATATGGTATATATGTTCTTAAAAATTGCCATAACTATACAAAGTTATGATGCAGAAACTACAGAGCTTATGGGAAACATGGATTTTTGACACAATACTTATAAACTTTGTGAGATACGAAACTAACAAAAAGTGTTAGCATACTTATGCATGTTAAATGGTTAAGAAATACACAATTACAAAAACAAATATGTACCTCACTTTCAAAAAAACCCTAAAGTTTACTTGTGAGTGTCAAAGGGTTTCAGCTTGTGACAAACTATGAAATGGTGGGAAAAGGATGATCTGAAAAGAGTAGAAAGTTGAAACATTAGATATGTAGAGGCAAGCTCATAACACATGTGCTGAACTGAGGTAGCTGGCAGATGTTTGAGGTATGCACATATTTATGTTCTGTATATTCTCACAGATCTTCATTCAATCAGATGCTGTTTTGTACATCCACCTAGGATTTCTCAAAGACAAAGTAAAAGTAGCACACAGGCAAATGTGGAATTTATGTTATGTTCAAATTGTCCCTCAATATATAGTTGTATTGAAACAAATTCACTTCTTTAAAATAAGCGGTTTAGGAGAACTGACTGCACTTCATAATCAGATATGTTTCTTTGCAAAGACCTAAATTGTCATAGACATTCTGTAGTGTAATTTAAAACAATTCCTTTTAGGGGTGCCTGGTTGGGTCAGTCAGTTAAATGTCTCACTCTTGATTTCGGCTCAGGGTCATGAGATCAAGCCCCGCATTGGGTTCCATGCTGGGTGTAGAGCCTGCTTAAGATTCTTTCTCTCCCTCTCCCTCTGCAACCCCCTCATGCTCTCTCTCTCTCTAAAAATAAATAAATAAATAAAATAAAAATTCCTTTTAATATCAGGTGAACCCCACAAAATCTGTATTTCATTTGATCTAACATATTAATTTTTGAAACTTTATGTAAGAGAAACAACTTATTTCAAATATATTTAGTGTGACAAACAAATGGAAAGATACATTATGCTTATGGATAGGAAGAATTAATCTTATCACAGTGTCTCTATCACCCAAAGTAATCTAAAGATTCAATGCAATCCTTTTCAAAATACCGATAGCATTTTTTCACAGAACCAGAACAAATAATCTTAAAATGTATACGGAACCACAAAAGACCCCAAATTGTCAAAGCAACCTTGAAAAAGAAGAACAAAGATGGAGGTATAACAATTCCAAATTTCAAGATATATTATGAAGCTATAATAAAGAAATCAGTATGGTACTAGCACAAAAACAGATAAAAAGATCAAGAGAATACAACAGAGAGCCCAGAAATAAATTCATGCTTATATGATCAATTAATCTATGGCAAAGTAGACAAGAATACGTAATGGAGAAGAGACAGTCTCTTCAATAAATGGTGTTGGGAAAACTAGACAGCTATACAAAACAATGAAACTAGACCACTTTCTTACACCATATAGAACAGCAAACTCAAAATGGATTAAGGAGTAAATGTGAGACCTGAAATCATTAACAAAAGCAAAAAGAAACTACCAAATCTGCACCAAAATAAAAAGCTTTTGCACTATGAAGGAAACCATCAACAAAACAAAAAGGCAAGGTACTGAATGGGAAAAGATATTTTCAAATTGTATTTCTGATAAGGGACTAGTATCTGAAATATATAAAGGACTTCTACAACTCAACCTCCCAAAAACCAATCTGATTAAAAATGGACAGAGGATCTGAACAGAATTTTTCCAAAGAAGATATGCAGATGGACAATAGACATATAAAAAGATGCTGAACACCACTAATCATCAGGGAAAGGCAATTCAAAACCACAATGAGATATATCACCTTATACCTGTCTGAATGGCTAGCACCAAAAGGACAAGAAATAACAAGTGTTGGTAAGGATGCGCAGAAAAAGGAATACTCTTGTACTGTTGATAAAAATGTAAATTGGCACAGCCATTGTGGAAAACAGTATGGAGTTTCCTCAAAAAATTAAAAATTGAAATACCATACAATCCAGTAATCCCACACTAATTTGAAACACTAATTTGAAAAGATATATTCATCCATATGTTTACTGCAGCATTATTTACAATAGTCAAGATATGGAAGCAACCTAAGTATCCATCAATAAATGAATGGATAAAGAAGGTGTGGCATATATATGTATACAATGGGATATTTCTCAGCCATAAAAAAGAATGAGATTTTATCATTTGCAACAGTATAGATGCATGTAGAGGGTATTATGCTAAGTGAAATAAGTCAGACAGATAAAGACAAATACCATATGATTCCACTTATATGTGAAATTAAAAAAAAATGAAACAAAGAAGCAGAAACAGACCCATAAACACAGAGAACAAATTGATGGTTCCAAGGTGCGGGGAAGTGGGCAAAATGGGTGAAGGGGAGTGGAGATAATACTTCCAGTTATGCAATGAATAAGTCACAAGGATGAAAGCTACAACATAGGGAATATAGTCAAAGGTATTGTAATAGTGTGGTATGGTGACAGATAATAGCTACACTTACAGTGAGCATAGCATAAAGTGTAAAGTTGTCAAATCACTATGTTGCACACCTGAACCTAATGCAACACTGTGTGTCAACGGCACTTCTTTCTTTCTTTCTTTCTTTCTTTCTTTCTTTCTTTCTTTCTTTCTTTCTTTCTTTCTTTCTTCCTATCATCTTTAGTGTTAGTATAATTTAAATACACAAAAGTTAGACTCTCCTTTAACATATAAATATTTTGTTTAATAAATTATGGTAAACTCATATAATTGACTGCCATGCAAATATTAAAATATCTTTGTAAAACTTATCTTCTGATTTAAAAAATATCCATGGCACGCAAAAGGAAAAGAAGATATTGAATAATACATATGGTGACATATAAGCTGATAATATACACAAAGGTATGTAAAAGAATATCAATAAATTGTTGCCTCTGGATGGCTGGGATCATAGTTTTTATTTAAGTTTTTTGCTGTTGTTGTTCCTTTTGTTTCTAAATATTTAGTGATTGCTTTCATTTTGTAATCCATATACAACAAGCAGTATAATAAAAAACATACATTATGCAACTTACATTGTGATTTCAAAATATCTAGTGATATATTTTTATTAAGTACTTACCCGTGGCCCCAAATTTTACCACGTACAATACCTTTATTAGGCTCAGGCCTTATTACTCTACATCTTTCTCCTCCATGAGGTAGCATATACCATGTCTCTACTTGGGTCTCTGGCAGACATTGCTAACTGATCCCTGACTCATAACTTCTATCAACAAAATATTGATACGACTGTCCGTGAGCAATCAGAACTGGCACATGAAATAAAATTTTGGGTTCCTCTTTATTTCACCATCCTGGCCAAGAGGACAAGTATGATATACTCCCACTTTAACACCCACTGTCAGAGTCAATTCTAAGAAATTTGGTTTGGTTATTTTTAGAGCTGGCTAAAGTGAGCTATATATTTGCTGCATTGTAGTATGTATATTTTTGAGACATATGTGTCCTACAGAAATAAGAGGGAATGATCTATTTTTTCTAGCATATAATAAGTATATTGCTTCTAATGTACCCTCAGAGGATTCATTTTTAGATCCCACTCTTAGACAAAATATTGGTGTGCTCTCCTTCACTGGTGACATTGAAATAAAACTGCTATGAACCAAGGAGTAGAGAAATAAATACAGTATGTTTTAAAGAAGCTCATTTGGCAACAACTGGGGGGAAGCACTGCTGTGCCAATGTCAAAAACAGCCCTTCCTGAAATCCTATGCTTTTTGCAGTTCAGAACAACCTTCATGAGTTATGGTTTTCTCACATCCCAAAGCCAAACTTAAAAGTTTAATCCCACATGAGCTAGAATGAAATCCTTTATAAAAATAGCTCCTGGCCAAAAAGCTATACTTAAAAACAAAAACAAAACAAAACAAAACAAAACAAAAAACAGACAGCAAATGGGATAGTAAGCCAACTGAATTCTAGGACTGTAACCTTACTACCTAGCATACAGAGATTCTGGGCAGCCAAGTGTCAAGCTACGTTGAGAAGAAGCATGAGTCTTTGGTGCTTACATATTCAATTCCATTAAACAAGTATTTATTGAGTGTCTTCCATGTGCTTGGTCATGTTTTAGATACCATGGAAGAAACAAAGGAAATATAAGACAGTTACTACCCTGAAGGTGTTTGAAATCCTGTTGAAGAGCTTCCTCTAAAAAACAATTTGCTGCTAATGAGTAAGAAATACACATGATTCAAAACACCCTGTGGACAGAAAACCCATTCACATGTCATCCAGATGTCATTTCAATGGAAGTTCAACCACTTCATTTTCAATTTACCAAAGGAATCAAACCACAGCACACGTACATCTTTAGCCTTGTTCACATTTCAAGCGGATTATTCTAAGCAAACAAACTCACTTCCAGGCCCAGAATGCTCTGGATGAACAGTGCTTAAGCTGTCTGAATTTGCTCCTTGACCTTGTCTGTCAAGTATGATATCCATTTTTTTTCTGGGTAATGCATTATCACTGCATCCCATTTTGATGATGTATTATACTTACACATCATTGAAGAGGCAATTTGCTTTGATGATGTACGGACATGCAATATATCACAATGCTGAAAAAGCAAGAGGAAAGCACCCTGGAGTCTATAATTCAAGTAGTGATGCCCTCCATGGAAGAACAGGGAGACGATTAATTTAAATTATCTGGACAGGAAGTAGGCTGACAAAAAGACTTTTGACCCTTCCCTAAATGTAATATGTAAAAATAGTTATATTAAAAATGCCACCACATGGTTATAAAAGATCAGAGACCCTGTTTATGGAACTTTTCTATATATAACCATGATGGTAGCTACACAAACTTATACAGGTGAAAAAATGTATAGAACTGAATACACAGAGTACAAATCAAACTGAACTAATCTGAATAAGATGAAGGATTATCAATGGATTGTCAATGTCAATGTCCCAATTGCGATGTTATACATCGGTTTTACAAAATACTACCACTGAGAACTAGGTAAAATATTTATAGGAGTTGTATTATTTCTCACAAATGATGCTACACTTTTCTCAAGGATTTTGATGAAAATATTCTAAAATATTTTCTCAAAGGCAAGACCAACATTTTCATCTGTTTAAGGAACTGTGTTAAAAAAGCTCACTCACCTTTAAAAAAAAATTGTATTCTAAAGGGAGTTGATAAACATTTACTATTTAACTGTGACCCTTATATTCACATTAACAACTAACTAGTGTTCAATATACGGAAAAAGTTCTATTTAATAAAAGAAACTAACAATATTTAAAGGATTTCAGAAAGGTATGTTAGTATGCATGTATAAACACAGGAAATGTTAGTGATAACTTTTATTATAAAACAAGCAGCTAATGGGAGTCAGGGCTATGAAGGCAAATTTAAATAAAGAAATTTATATGAAGGGCTGAGGGTGAGATCACTGTATAAGCTCTTGTAGAAGTAGGGATCTCTAGATACACAGTGTATCTCTTGTTTCCATCCTGAGTCATATTTAAGTACAATGGAATTTATTTTTGATTGAACCTGAAGAGATGGTTATACATAGCTGTTAAGCTAAGGGAATGGTTTGCCTGCTATGAACAGAACATAGATGAACAAGTACAAGAGGTAGAAATATAAAATGCAAAGTGAGGAATGTAATGGGATCCAAATGTAAAGAGCGCTTCCTATGGGCGAATGCAGATGCTAAGCCTATGAGGAAAGGGAGGAAAGGATACCGGGAGGCAGACTCTGACACATTCTCAGCAGTAGGCAGACAAATTAGATCACATTCATGAATGAACCAGAATGCTCAGAAAACCAGCAGAAAACAATAGTACAGATAAGGGTTGCTCACAACAGAGCCCTTGGGAGTTGGTAGATGGTTGTCAGGAAGATCAGAGATAGGAGGAAGTAGGTATGTAAGTTAGCTACACTATGCTGCTTCCCCAGCTCTACTTCATAGTGGAGATGTTCTCTCATTCGCTGAGGTCAGAGTAAAAACACATTCCAAAGAAACTGATCTATAAATCTGAGGTAGGGACTCCCAGAGTGGGTGTTGTAAAATGGAATAGAATGAATATCATTTTTGCATTGAGTAAGGGAGGAACGTGACTGCTTATTCTCCACTCATACCCCTAAAAATAGCAATTGCTAGTCAGTGTTGACAGTCTTTCTTCTTAGTAGAGGTAGAGGCCAGTAAGTAAAGAGAACACCCACAATAACTTCCTAAATTTGTTCAGCTATTCATTCCTAAATATAAACAGAGAACTAAGACACACAGTATATTTGAGAAAAAAAAAAAAAAAGCAGA
Source organism: Ursus maritimus (assembly GCF_017311325.1). Classification (NCBI taxonomy): domain Eukaryota; kingdom Metazoa; phylum Chordata; class Mammalia; order Carnivora; family Ursidae; genus Ursus; species Ursus maritimus. The sequence continues at coordinate 16,200,087 of NW_024423786.1, forward strand.
GTTGAAGGCATAAACTTATAAAACTTGAGTTCTGAGATTTAAAACCATCCATCCATACGTCTATCTAAAATTTATCTGGTACTTTCTTTGTTTTAGTTCCAGTAACTGGAGATTAAAAAAATGTAGTACATGCTGTTACCATTAATGAGCATACAAATTAGATCTATTAGTAACATCTCCCAAGGTTCTAAGAGGCACTATAGCATATAAAGAGAGGATATAGACTGTGGCTAACTTGATCAGCGTTCACAATGGGGCTTTCCTGAAGACCTTTAAATACTTGCTTTAGTTTTCTGAAATGATAAACATGAATACATCTTTTGCTTGATGCAATAAAATAAATGGAATTTAAATGTATAAACACAAGAAGATTAAATAAAAACAATCATTTATAACATTAAATATTTTCAAAAATGTTATATAGACTACTTGGTCTAAATTCTGACTAGTGCTTTATTTGAATAGAGACCATTACACTAATAAATAAATAGAACATTCAAGTGAAAGGAAATGTAACTAAATAGAAGGTTCGTTACAAAGTTGTTTATACAATGGAAAGATATGAGTACATAATAATATGTGTCTATATGAATATGTGTAAGAAACAGTGATTCTCCATATATACCAAACTTCATTTTATACTGCTTGGGAGAAAATTATCAATGAAAGATGCAAAGATTTCATTCCTGAATCCAAATGCTATTGAAATTGAAGTAAAATAGTGTTGCCATGGACTGTCAGAAGTAATATGATGACAGGACAACAGAGAACTTTTCTTCACAGTTTACTAATAACCAGGAGGTCAAGTTTCTTGATTTTAGATATCATAATCAATTAACCAGGGAGAGAGATTAAAGGGAAAAAAGGAAAGAAGAATCAAGGAAAAGAGAGGAGAGGTCATTTCTACTAGAGGCTTATGCAGTTCAAGGTTTCCATACAACATCAGAAGTACATTTTCAAAAAAAATAAGAATAAAAATAACACACAAAAGAGAGAACTCTGCATCTGGAATGGCAACCAAAGTGAACATAGCTGACAGATTATATCAGGATATGAATGATTTATGAAGAACTCTGAGACGGTCCACACCTACAGGCAAATTAATCAATTCTTTCGTCTATTCCCCAACGGAAAAACTCATCTGAGTCTCTCACTTTAGTTTACTTAGACTTTATATATTTCTTTCTCTCTCTTTGTTGTTCTTGCTTATTTTTTGCTCTTTTCCTCATTCAGTTTCATTTGCAGATTAAACACACAGAGGCACATGGATACATTTGGCTTTTTTTTTTTAATTTTAAGTAAATTTTATATTTATGTGACACACATTTTATGATAAAGAAAGATGGTGGCACCAATCCATGAAGACCACTGAATTCGGAGAAGTATTAAAAGGATGGTTTTAGGAAGATAACAGAGATTTATTCACTATAGTAAATACTATTTGATTTTGGAAACTAACCACAAACTTTTTTAAAAGAACTTATGTTCTAGGTAAGTTTTAAAGTTTATGTTTACTGTCCGATCTTACTGATATAATTAGGGATTTTATTCCAACAATTATTGTCTAATAAAGGCATTGGTAGCATTGTATTCATTTTTTTTTAATTTTTTTTAAAGATTTTTAATTTATTTATTCGACAGAGACAGAGACAGCCAGCGAGAGAGGGAACACAAGCAGGGGGAGTGGGAGAGGAAGAAGCAGGCTCATAGTGGAGGAGCCTGACGTGGGGCTCGATCCCACAACGCCGGGATCACGCCCTGAGCCGAAGGCAGACGCTTAACCGCTGTGCCACCCAGGCGCCCCTGTATTCATTTTTAAATGACATATAATAGAAAAAGCAGAATTATTAGAGTCACAGAGGATGTGATGTAAAACTTGGTATTTCTTTTAAGAAATCCGAATACAGCTGGACAAGTCTGCAAATCTGATATTACTAGAGTAATGATAGGATTTTTAGGATAATTAATATATTAGCTTTTCCAATGAGAGAATCAACATGAATTGTAGGAGATGGCTGAACCAACACTCCCGTGTTGTAAAGAAGGAAATGGTTCTAGAGCTTATTTGGAATCCACCAGCTAAAGCAGTCCTAATTTACTGCTACTTAAATCAATCTGCCTTATGCTCTCACTTTCTTTTTAGTTTTCAGAACTTGAAAATATTTTCATCTCTAATTGTGATTCTCTATTTTGTCACTGACAGGCATGATAAATGCCAAGGCCAGGAAAGCTCATCCTACCGAGAATGAAGAAGATAAAGACATGTTTTTCTTAGACCTATGATATAATACATGATAGGTTTCCAGAAGGGCCTCTTTATTTATTTATTTATTTTATTTATTTATGTTTTTTATTTATTATTTTTTATGTCAACATGATTGTTTTGAGTGAAAAATATATTTAAAGTCCTTTCATATACCATTAGTTTATCTTCTGGAGATAAAGGCACAGCACATACAGATAATGAAAAAAAAATCTTTCTTTGTTGCTAGCCAGAAGTGTTTCTTTAAATAATATCCTTTTAGAAGTCCAGTGGCAGCAGCATTTATTCGATTCTCAGGACGCTCATTAATTCAAAGAACAAAGGTCCCTATTTGTTGTTTCAGTAGTTTAACACAACAAAGTACAGCACTATTTTAATAAAGCAAAGTAGGATTCCTTCACTATTGCCTCAAAATTAGTTAATTTGAGCACTAAAACTCCCAAGTTTTCTATATGTACTAGGGTTCATTTTTCAATTAAAAGATAATCTATATTTAACAAATAAGTCAAATATTATATACTCTCAGAAAAGCAGAAATTAAAAAATACAAGTTTCTATTTTATTGTAGATTTACCATTATTTTTATAATGTTCCTTATTGAAAAAAACTGCTAAGTTGTAAAAGAATTATATTATGACATGAATTCACACATATGTTAATGTTTTGTCATTGACATCTGAATTCTCAAATTTATTTTGAAATTAATCATACCTCAGTGACTCCAGGATATTGAGAATTATTGCATCTAAGAAAATCCTTAAGTTTTTATCTCTTTGTTAAAAATAAAAATGGACTTTGTTCAAAGATACATACCACATGAATAAAGCAATAGACATTTATACATGTTTTGGGTTGGGGATTAATTTTGAGTTTGTTAACAGTGTGCTGGTGTCTATTTGGACTTAGTTTAGCTGGAGTAATCACTTAGGTAGTCAGATCATTCAGGGTTTTTTGTTTGTTTTTGTTTTCATAGCAGTGTAAGCTAAAGAAATGGATTACTGAAATTCAGGTATCCTGAAAAATGTAATACTATACATAATAGAGTCACAAGTACCTAGATTATTCATATAAATTTCAAGGATGACACTTTTAAAGAGATAAAGACGAAATGGAAAATTTTTCATGGTGATAAGTAATACAAGAGGATTCAGAGCCCAGACATGTTAGTGACTGCTGAAAGAACTCAGTTTTTAACCTAGCATACAGATGACTCTGGACTATATATGCCAGTAACGTATGTAGCACTAAAGAATGCAAATGGGCCAAATACCGGAAGGCTGCATAAGGAACTTTTGGTCCTCTATAAAAATGCGGGTACTGTACAAAGATGTCATAGACTTCTCTGGAATATATTGAATTTGTTTCTTTTCATTTTATTTATTTGAGAGAGAGTCAGAGAGAGAGAACACGAGCAGGGGGAGGGGCAGAGGGAGATGGAGAGAGAGAATCTCAAGCAGAACCCACATGGAGCCCAATGCAGGGCTTGATATCATGACCTTGACAGCATACCCTGAGCTGAAATCAAGAGTCAGACACTTAACCAACCAAGCCACTCAGGTGCCCCAGAGTTTGCTTGATTTTTTTTAAGTTAGAGGAATTTAAAAAACCGCAAGAAAACAATTGGCAAGAAATATATAGAAGAGCTGGTCCTTATAATTCTTTATATCCATCTGAATAAGAATGAAACTAAATGATACCAAGTATAGGACTGATTATATATTAAGATAATGTGGTATCAAAATACAACTTGGCTCTATGTAAAATTATTTCTTAAAACTATATTTTCACCCAATATAACCAAATGTAAATATCTAATGAAGCTTTGTACTGGATCCAATGCAGCACACCACATATTTAAGCATAGTGAAGAGTTGTATAAGTATTCTTTTTGTTGTTAGTATAAATAATAAATGCAATTTTTATTAACTAATGCTAATGTTGCTATGTTCTATTCTAAACACTTTCATCCTACAATTTATTGAACCATTTGAATCAAAGCATTAAAAAGTTAGGTAATTATTTAAAGGTCATCCGGTAAGGGCACCTGGGTGGCTCAGTTCAGTTAAGCGTCTGCCTTTGGCTCAGGTCATGATCCCAGGGTCCTGGGATCGAGCCCCACACTGGGCTCCCTGCTCAGCGGAGAGCCTGCTTCTCCCTCTCCCTCTGCTGCTCCCCCTACTTGTGCTTTCTCTCTCACTCTCTGTCAAACAAATTAATTAATCTTAAAAAAAAAAAAAGCTCATCCAGTAAATTGTAAATGAAAACCCAAGCTTCAATTTGTCTAAAATGCACAGAATACTTCTCTATGATTTAATCACTTTAACCATGTTTATATTTTGTTTTATTTCACTTTTACCACTCCAGTAATTATTTTATTTTTATTTTTTTTAATTTAAATTCCATGAACATGTAGCGTATTATTAGTTTCAGAGGTGGAGTTCAGTGATTCATCTGTCTTATATAATACCCAGGGCTCATTACAATATGCGCCCTTCTTAATGTCCATCACCCAGTTACTCCATCCCCCAATCTCCCTCCCCTCCAGCAACCCTCAGTTTGTTTCCAATAATTGTTTTATTTTATTTTTTTTTATTTTTAAGATTTTATTTATTTATTTATTTAAGGGAGAGAGTGAGCAGAAGCAGGGGTGGGGGGGGGAGCAGAGGCAGAGGGAGAAGCAGACCCCACTGAGCAGGGAGACAGACAGGGGTTTGATCCCAGGACCCTGAAATCATGACCCAAGCCAAAGGCAGATGCTTAAACGACTGAGCCACCCAGGTGCCTCTCCAATAATTATTTTAATATTCATTTTGTTCTATATGAAGGGATTTAGCTTACATATCTATACCTATATGATACAGATTAATATAGAAGATAAAATAAATTACACATATGTAATTTATGTATTATTGAGGTGGCATAACTAAAGTAAAACATGTTTAGAACAGAAAGACTATGAAGACAACCACTTATTTTGTTTCTTATAATAAAAACAATAACTGTTGAATAATTTTAGTCAAGTATTATTGCCTCACATGTATTTATTTTGTTGGCTTTTGTCTACCTTTATGCTTGGATGGGACACATTTGAGTCACAGATATTTTGGCAAGGTCTATGATGTTTCAACTGGCATGACGAATGAACCCTTTGAAGATAGGAGGCAACTGCCTCTGACTTTAGCCCCAGGAAAATCTATGAGCCCTGACATTGTCTCCTTTTAGAAAGAGTAAGTTTTTCCTTGAGACCTTTGACCCCAGGTAAGTTTATTTGCTTGCTTTTCTTTGCTCCCTAGTGGCCTCTCTGGGCAGCAAACTAATCTCTTTCAGTCGAAAAGTAAAAGATCATACATGATTTGACAAGTCTGTTATAGTTTCATATAGGTATTGGATGATCCACATAATATAATTTCTTTTGTCTACATCTCCAAACACAAAATGAAAAGGAATTATTGAGATCACAATCCAGGTAACTCAGGCAAGAACTTTTATTTGCAACCATTAGGGCTCTGTGTGAGTTAACAAAAACAAAACATACTTGAAGTGACGATTAACATTGGTCAGCAGATCATTTAACTATCTGGGTTGCATAATCATAATTCTTTTTCTCTATCTCTTCCTTTTTTTTTTTTTTTTTGGCTTTCTACCCAATAGATGAAACTATCTAATTTTGACACCAAAAAAGCACAATAATAAAGTACTGAGCGTTCTGGAGAATTATTTACTATATAGTAAGAAAGTTGCAGAGGATCATTAGAAAAATCTAGAAAAATTACAGTTTCCTGCAAGGAGAAACAGAGACAGACACGGAGCTGAAACACGTACAGACTAGGCAGCTGAGTCTTGTTAGTGCCAAAGACTATCTGTGTGATTTCCCTGAATTGGAATTCCCCAGGAACAAAACCTCAGTGATGAGCTGTTCATGGAGACAAATGCATATGTTTGTTCCACCCTTTTAAACTTCTTCTGTCTGAGGTCAACCATAAATATTATAATTAAAGCAGCTGGAGAAATATGAACCTAGAAAAGTAAAAACAGAGGAATTGCACAGGTGGGGAAATGCTCATAAAGTTATACTCCAAGAATGTGTAGCATGACAGCTCGATGTATTGAATTTTAGCCATCTGAGCACCTCTGCACTTGATGAAACACTCCTGACATCCTAAACGAGGTTGATTCTAAGTAATGCTGAAAACTTGTAACTTTTGATAAGAAATGGATTTTGAGGTCTCATTTCATCATTTAAATGTCATCATCAGAAATGAAGATATCCCCACCACCATGAATAATTTTTCATTAAGTTTTCATGTTTGCAACTTATCCTTAACTCTTTATCAGGATGGCCTAGAAAAGCACTGCCTGGTAAAAAAGATAGAGTTCATTCTTCCATACGCTTTCTCTGTCCTAATCTATATGTTGAAATAAAACAAACAAACAACTTCTTATTTTGTAAATATTTACAATATATCTGTTGTATGTACGCAAATATGACTAGTTTCAGTAGCTTCTACCAAGTCTTTGTATGAACTTTGCATTATTTATACTGCTATAAAGTAAAAACATTATTTGTGTACCTGCCTACTTTAGACCAAGTATTTTCATCAAGAGTTAATGTTTTTTGGTGTCATGTCAATTCACTGAATAAAGGAAAGTATTTAATAAACAGTTTTGAAACAACTGGATAACTGTATTAGAAAATAATGAATCTTGACTCTTACTCAAAAGACAAAAATAGATTCAGGCCAAATCACAGATCAACATGCAAAAATTTGAACCATAAACCTTCTAAAAGACAACAAAAAAGAATAGCTTACTGACATTGAGGTAGGCACAATTTCATAAGATATAAAACACTATTTCTAAAAGAAATGAATATCTATTTAAAATTTACCCAAACCCAAAATTACAGCTCATCAGAAGACAATACTAAGAAAATTAATAAGTAAGCCATAAGTTGGAAAAATATCTATAACATATATACCTTACAGAGAACTAGCATCAAAAATATATAAAAACTGCTAATCAACAACAGAAGGAAGACAATAGGATGATAGTCAAAAATACTTCACAGAATAAGACACACAAATGGCCAAAACACATATGAAAACATGTTCAATGTTATGTCATTGGGGAAATGCAAATTCAAATGAAAATGCTAAATCATTTCACATTCACTAGAATGGCAAAAATTTAAAAGACTGGCAACATTAAAAGTTGGCAAGAATCCAGACTATATTAGTTTCTATTGCTGCTATAAGAAACTACCACATGCTTAGTGGCTTAAAACAACACAAGTTTTTTATCTTGTAGTTTGGGAGGTCAAAAGTCCTAAAATCCAGGTATTGGAAGGGTTGTATTTATTCTGAAATCTTGAGACATATATTTCTTTGTCTTTCCCTTATTCTAGAGGCCCCTTGCCTTCTTTGTTTCATAGCCTCTTTCTCCATTTCCAAACCAGCAATATAATATTCCTTCTCTCTCTCTCTGCGTGTCTCTCTCATCATCATCTCTGAATCTACCATCGTATCTCCTTCTCTGACTCCCACCCTTCTGTTTCCCTCCTACAAAGACACTGTGATTACACCTGATCTACTAGATAATCCAGGATATGCTTCTGTCTCAGGATCCTTAAATTAAGATAGCAAAGTCCTTTTGCCATGTAAGTAACATATTTGTAGGTTTGGGGGACTAGGACATCTTTGGGGGGCCATTATCCTGACTACGACACAGAGCAACTTGAAGTCTCAAAAACTCAAGGTAGTAACATGAGTACAAGTAACAATAAGGTACAACCTTATTGGAGAACAGGTTGGCAATTTCTTACAGTTGAACACAGTTAAACATATACAGTTAAACTTTATAACCAGGAATTCCAGTCCAGGTTATTTACCCCAATAAAAATAAAACATATGTCCACAAATAGGCTTTCAGAAGAATGCTCATGACAGTCTTAATTTTAGCAGAGAAAAACTGGAAGCAGCTCAAAATCTCTGTTAATCACAATGAATAGATTAATGCATTTTGGTATATTCCCAAAATAGTAATTATTAATAAAAATGAACAAACTAATGATACATGAAACAATATGCATGGATCTTAAAAACATTACACTGAGTGAAAGAAGCTGGACACAAGACTACACACTGTGTGATTTCATTTATAAGAATCCAAGAACAGGCCCACCTGGGTGGCTCAGTTGGTTAAGCGTCTGCCTTTGGCTCAGGTCATGATGCCAGGGTCCTGGGATTGAGCCCCACATTGGGTTCCCTGCTCGGTCAGGAACCTGCTGCTCCCTCCGCTCCCCTGCCTGCCGCTCCCCTGCTTGCCACTCCCCCTGCTTATGCGCTCGCTCTTTCCCTCTCCCTCTAATAAATAAATAAAATCTTTAAGGGAAAAAAAAGAAAAAGAATCCAAGAACAGGCAAAACAAACTGGTTTTAGTGGAAATCAGAAAGTGGCTGCCACTTTTAAGTGGAAATTGAATAGAAAGGCGTATGAGAGAACTCTTTAGAGTGATGAAAATCTTTTATGTATTTTTTCATAACTAATCAAAATGAACACACAGGATTTGAGCAATTTTTGAATGAAAATGATAAGGCCATAAAGATGTTTTTAAAATTAAGTATGTTCAAAAATTCCTTTCTGGATAAAACTTCATGACTTTGTTTCATTTTTCTTCTACAGGTCTCAATTCTGCATAAAGATAATACAAATTTCATTATATTGCATCTGTAAGGAAAACAATCACCATCATAAAACTTTATTAATTGTGAACACACATATATGAATAGTCTATTTTCCTTTTTCTTGATTTCTTCTCTTCTACTTGATAATTAACTATGAAAGCAAGCTATCTGACCCAACAGTAAACTGAGAAATGTTTTTTCTCCATTTTAATAAATCACAGATAGCCCCATGGCTAAATATTTTTATTACAGTCAATAATAACAGTATTTCAGTTCTGATACAAAATTCCTTGGTTCTGGGGCGCCTGGGTAGCGCAGTCGTTAAGCGTCTGCCTTCGGCTCAGGGTGTAATCCCAGCGTTCTGGGATCAAGACCCACATCGGGTTCCTCCGCCGGGAGCCTGCTTCTTCCTCTCCCACTCCCCCTGCTTGTGTTCCCTCTCTCACTGGCTGTCTCTATGTCAAATAAATAAATAAAAATCTTTAAATAAAACAAACAAACAAACAAACAAAAAAAACAAAAAAAAAACCCCAAAATTCCTTGGTTCTTTGATTGATGATCTTATGATAAATTAAACAAAGATATGCTATCACTCAATCTTAATCCCTGTTCTCTGTATCTATATAACTAGCTAGCTTTCTGTATATTTATATGGAAAGCATAGGGTATTTTGTGCCTGTATTTTGTATTTTCATGAAACTTTGTATTAGTTCCTCTTAAAATATCCCTTTGAATATTCTATTTATTAATCAGAATTACTGATTTTTAATAAAGGAACACATTAATAAGAATCATACTAACTGTTCCCTAGATCCTTGTTGAAAAGAATTGAACACACAAAGGGATTTTGTTTCTCTTTAACCCACATGTTCTTCTTACATTCAAATTCCATGGCGTTTTGTTCACCAAGGCAGGCAGCTGACATATTCATGTTCATCATTTCAATAAAACCAAAGCAAACACTGCAGTTCTCCAAGAAGTCTTATTTTGAATACTGATAAAGGTAACAGTGATGTGCAGCCTTTACGTGCAACCTCTATTTAACTCAGAAACTGTCAAAGTAACATTGGCTTTACTTGTACTTCAACAAGCTACCCTAGCTAATAGTGCCTTCATTGATTCTGAAATTATCTTTCAAAGATGATTTTCTGCAGCATCTGTATAAGTCCACAGAGCTGAATCGCCTTCTAAATTATATCCACTTGTTCTTGGGGATTTAATTAAGACTATCAAAATCGAGTAATAAAAGAAAAAAAGGCTTTGAACATTTTCACTAAGGGGAAAGGTTTGCTTGATGCAGCTGCCCTCATTGTGAGTACAAGGAAGATCACTTAATTGATAATAACACTGATCCTAATATTGTAACTCAAAGGAAGATAGAAAAGGAAAGGTAGATGGGTAAGGAAATATCACTACTACTGATGCCTCTGGCATCTTTTAGACTGAAGAAGTTTGTCTACATTTTCCTGGGGGGCTGCAAATGTTTTTCAGAGAGCCCAAACTATTCTGTTTGATAACAACTAACATTGCGGCCGTAGCGTCATTTTATTCACAAATGACATAACTTCATTCAAATTATTTGCACTAATTTTGGTGATTTTATTAGAAACTTAAAAACTGCAAAGTTAAAGACAACTAGATTTCAGATATTTTATACTTTTGCAGTGGTCCAAAGACATAAAAATATGATGCCTAGTATCATATTGATACCAAAACATACAGATCTTTAGAAATGTAATTTTGAGCCCAATCCAAGCACTTTATAGCAAACAAAATGTCTGTTATTGCTCCCAATATTATATCATAGGAAAAATAATTAAAATGTACTGTTGCAGGAAAAAAGGTACAAAGTATTTACAAACTTGTATGTGTCCCTCCAGTTTCCTCTAATCAGATGATGTTACTTTGGCTAACTATTTAAAGTGAATTAATAATCACTCAAATTCACCTGTGATTGAAAAGATTCAGCCTGCCTGAAAAAGTAATCTCTTGGGTTATGAAATGTATAGATATAACTGATCCAGCTCAAGAATTAATTACCATTCAAGAGTAGATTTCCCCGCTGGAACTAGTGAGGCCAAAATCCTGGTTTTCAATCTATGCAGGTTTTGTTGTTTGCCTTAAGATTCTGTACTGTGAATTTAAATTACCTCATTCGTAAGAGCCCATTCTTCAGAGACACTGTCCATGCCATTATCAAGATATTCCCACACTGGCCATCTTTTTAATGAGGGCCTTAACTGCCAGAGCGATAGAAAAGGAAAATCTGGATAGATCAGTGAAACCCTCCACCATTAATGGAAAAAAGATAACAAAGACTGCTTTCTAGGCTGGGTCCAAAATAGCATGTTCATCCACAAAGGGCATTGCATGTTTAACAATAAACAGTATAAGCCGTCATTATTCCCTAACTACAAAACTGAAATAGTCTTTTCTCTGGCCTACATAAGCTATAGCTTCTCACCTTCAAAATTATCATCTTCCCCACAACTCATGCTCTCTCTCATAAACAAATATAGGAATGTAACTGCCTTGAATAATAATAATAATAACAATAATAATAATAAAAACTCTTTATCACTGAATGCTAGGAGCCTCTACTCCTTCACTTAGAAACATAAGGGCCACTTTAATCTGACATTGTCTTTCCTCCTCATCAACGTTTTCATAACAACGTGTTTTATTATTGACAACTCTAAAACACCCTTTCGTAAGCACAGTATATTTGCTTCTTAGGGCTACTGTAGCAAATTACCACAAACTGGCTTGCTTAAAACAACAGAGATCTATTCTCTCAAAATTTGGAGGCTCGAAGTCTGAAATGTAGTCAGCAGGGTTCATTCCTTCTTGGGGGCAGTTAAGTGAGAATCTGTTTCATGTCTCTCTTAACTTCTGCTATGTGCTGGCAATCTCTGATGTTTTTTGGCTTGTAGAAGCAGTCTCTACCTCCATTATCACATGACCATCTCCTCTCTGTGTGTGGGTGTCTTTGTGTGGTGTTCTTTGTGTGTTCTTTCTGTCTCTGTGTCTCTCTTCCTTTCATAGGTCATATTCCAGGTACTCAAGAGTTAACTCTGGTGTCAATATATTTGAGAGTGAGGTGGACACAATTCAACCCACAACAAATGGGATATACCTTTATGACTCCCTGATATTTTCATTAGTCTTTCTATTGTGTCTTGTCCCTATCCCTACTTGGAAAAGCTTCTTCTGTCTAATTTTAAAACATAAATTCATATGTCCATTCCCTCCATAGATGTCCATACCCTTCTTGAGGTAGACTTGCTCTTTACTCATAGTAATTTTCACAGAAAGCTTTGGACAAAGGTTACAGCACCTTACCTAGTGCACGGCATGTCCTAAATAAATGGTTTTTAATGAATAAGTGGTATTTAAATTTTACTATATTTATAATAATCTATTAGGCTAGAAATCTTTGAGCATATGAAACTATGTATTATACATAAACTCATGCTAGTTCTTGATAATATTTAACCATTTGAATTGAATAGTTTTATTAAAAAGTGAATACTGAATCATTTAGCTGGATATTAAATATTTGTGAATCACTTAGTCTGTTCCTCTCTTTTCTAGAAATAGATCAAAATCATCTCTCACAAATAAAAACACATGATTTCTAGGATCTCTCCCTTTCCCCATCTTTTTTACTTCAATGTATTTGTCTGAAGAAATCAACATAATGTTCATTGCAATAGAATATAAACTGGAAAATGTAAAATATTTTATAAGTACCTGTAATACATGACAAACAGTACAATTACTGTTCAACAGAAAATTATTAGAAGTGCATCAACAACAAAATATTATTTGGAAGCCATTATGGTCATTCTCTCGGTTGGTAATCCATAGACCAAATCCATTATAAAGAGGCCATTAGATCTTTAGCAATTTACAAGGGAAGATGAGAAAGTCCTATTCAATGATTCTGTGAAAAATTTAAGTTCCACCAAACTTACATTTACAGAAATACCTTCTCTGACTGGTCTACTTGTTGACATAAAATCAGTTGGTTCCACCTACATCGTGTGGAAAGTGTGAAGGCATTAAATAACCAATAGTAATGTATGTCATTTTTTAAAAAATATCATTATGTTGGATATAAAAACAGCAGGGCTTTTGACATTAGTCTAATTTGCATGAATTCTGTTTCCAGTGTCTTAGCCAGTTTTTCAAAAACACAGGCAATAGTGGCACCTGGGTGGCTCAGTCAGTTAAACATCCTTTTGGCTTGGGTCATGATCTCAGGATTGTGAGACTGACCTGCCTTGGGCTCTGCGCTCAGCAGAGAGTCTGCTTCTCCCTCTGCCCCTTCCCCACTGGCTCTCTCTCTCTCTCTAAAATAAAAAAAAAAAAAGTAGGCAACAGTACTAGCAGTATTTTCAGCCTACCAGTATACTACATACTAATAAATATAGATACATTATATTATAATAGCAAAAACTCTGACATTATGTAATTACACTATATTTACATGAATGCTCCAAGTGTTACTTTGGTGGCTATACTTGCCATAAATATAGTTTTATATTTATATTGCAACTGAAGATTCAAGGAACCTATTTCTCCAAACTTAACAACTATAATCTAAATAGTTTCCTCTCATTTAAATTATTAATACACTACATATATATATATGCATATCATATATGCATGCATACATGCATATGGTATATGTATTCTATATGTATATGAGTATATATATATGTGTGTGTGTGCGTGTGTGTCTGTATTGTGTATTTTTTTTCCCAAAAATATATCTATTTCTTTCTAAAACCTGCTGTTGACAATTTTATTGCCTTAAAAGAGCATAAAACTTTACTTGGTATTTAAGGTCTAGGCTCCACAATTCACTTTCTCAACATCTATTCTCAGAATTGCACTCCATGCTTTAAACAAAGTATTCCCTATTTCCATCTCCTTCACTCTCCATTCAAATCCATCAAAGTTTAACTCTTCCTAAATGGACCATAGCCAATGTTACCTCTCCCCTGAAATTTTTATTAATCACCCTAATTAGAATCACTTTTTTTTCCTTTAAATGTTCTCAATGCTTTAATCTCACTTAGTGCATGTAGAACAGTGTCTGCTTTACATTGTATTAATTATCATAATAGACACATCTTGGGTTTGAAATTATAAACTTCAGGATAGCAATTTTACTACTCATCTTTATGCTCCATATGGTAGCATATGGCTGGTCCAGAATGCATGTTGGATATTCAAAAATATTTGTTGGATTGAACTGGATAGAAGTATTTAATGCAAATTCTGAAGTTA